>NW_010333107.1:0-15945 GCF_000700745.2 Antrostomus carolinensis | reverse complement strand
TATATATATAAAAATTCAGTGAGAAGCTAGAAATTGCATGTTTCATGCTCTGCCTTAGCAGTCAAACAAACGGTAGTTTATTCAGTGCTACTGCAAAGATCACTTTTTTTGAAAAGAATCATCCCATGTGGTCAAGCACTACCAGTTGTTCCAGGCTTTTAAATCTTTCCCCAAAAAAACCACAAAAAATCAGGCGAGGGGGGAGACATTGAGAGTGACTGTTCCCCCCAATTCATCCACTTATCAAATGACAGCGCTAAAATTCTAAGCTGCCTGGGGTACAACCCTGCTTTCATTTATTCATTTTTTACAGCAAACAGCACAACAAAATCTCACCTTCTTGGGGATTTCTAGAAGTAGGTGATAATAGATTCAGAACATACAATTAAAACAAGGATATAATTAAGACAAATATATTCCAGTAAGCATAACAGTTTTTCCATCAGCTTCAGTGAAAACAGGGTCAGGTCTATTAGATGTAAATGGATTGAAGAAGACACCAGGACACCTGGTCTTGCTTTTGACTTCCTGTTCCAAATTCTCTTCAGCTGAGTTTCTGAGATATCCTCACTTTGTCTAAAAAGAGTGAGAGATCATGAATTTGCATCCGAGTGCTTATAGATTGTAAAGCAACTGCCAGCAAGCTTAGCTATTGTCCATTTAGAAGTGGGTGACAACAGGAGACTGTCATACCCAAAGATCCGCTTGGACAGGGACATCGAGACACCTTGTAATCACAGAATCATAGAATGTCAGGGATTGGAAGGGACCTCAAAAGATCATCTAGTCCAATCCCCCTGCGGAGCAGGAACACCTAAATGAGATCACACAGGAAGGTGTCCAGGCGGGTCTTGAATGTCTCCAGAGAAGGAGACTCCACAACCACCCTGGGCAGCCTGTTCCAGTGCTCTGTTACCCAAGATGATAATCCTTTTGTATACTGTTCTGCAGTGTTCCATTATTACTATAAGGAAAGAGGATAAAATACTTAACGTTTTTATATAAACGAACAGATAGTCAACACAGTACATAACCTCATAGTGAAGAAGCAGAACTCTTACACCAAAGGAATAGAATTCACCAGTCATGCCAATATGCCTATTAATTTTGCCTGACAGAGTGGAGTAACTACACTCAATTCAAAGATGTTACATTTAAAACTCAGGATTCAAAAGCCGGATGTCCTATCCAGAAGGATATCCAAAGCCCAGCAGTTTCTTCAAATCTTTATAGTTAGTGCTTCAGATTAACAATTTGGATAGGGTTTGACCTCCAGCATGTCATGAGGTTTCCTGACAAAGTCTGAGAACTATTTTCCTCAGATTAATCCCTGGGTAGTTTTCTCTACTGCCTCCATAAACAGGGAAAATACAAGAGTGCTCTAATACAAAAATAATCATGATGCAAGAGCACATACACAAAAAAAGCATACAGTCAAGGGAGTAAGCAGGTTTACAGAGCCAACATGTTTTTTTCAGAGAGAAATAATAGCCAAATGGGAGACTAAGCAGCAGGGGACAAAACAGATTGCACAGTTTAAAGAAAAACAGGTGGGGTAAACCAAAACTCAGTCCCAGTTATGGCTGGGTCTCAATAATATAGATGAAAAATCTAGACACAGCAGTACATTTTGTACTTGCAGTCAGGTATGCCAAAAGGACATTTGTTTGTCCACACGTGTTAAGCCAGCCATTATAATAAGAGATTAATAAAGATCTTCACTCTCATCTTCTAACAGTGCCTGAAACCTAGACCTTTCCTCTGTTGTTTAGAACTGCTATAGAAGTTTTTGTGTTTTTCCCCTTCAAACACACAATCTATAAATCTGTGGAATAAAAGCATCTCAGCATCATTTTCCTGCCTAAATCCATACATGGAGACCAAACATAGCTTGCTATTCCTCTGATCCCATCAAAGAAACTCTTTGAAACAGAGTGGATTAAAACCCCCACTCATATTTATCCTGTGACACAAGCTTCTATAGAAAAGCTTTAGCATCATTGCCTAAGCCTGATCGACATTTTTATTACCCGAATCACTAGGAAGACTTATATTTTCCAGTGTACTGCTTCTGCTGGAGTTGGACTTTTGGGCAATACACCAATTACCCATCAGGAAGTGAAAAAGAAGGAGCACACATTATTTATGTATGTAGCAGTCCTGTTACTAGTACAAGCAGTGATTTTATGGCTATCAAGGGACCGTAAACCACCACAAAAAATTCAGACATACCTTGTAACCTAACATATATAACCCCTACACTAGATCTTGCAGCAGTGTTCTGTTCTGAAATGGTTGCCTTAGTGTAAGTACAACTCAAATACTCTAATACAAATTAATCCAACATAGCATTTAAGCATCCTATTGACTTGTTTTCCTTCTAATTATTCCAGAGCAGAGTATTCTAACTGAAAGATTGCCACAGTAGTATAAGAAAATGCATACTGTATTCAACATAACACTGTTTTTGCAGAGATGTGTCAAGGCTCTGGAAGAGTTGAGAGGCAACCTTAGGAAGAACTTAGCAGTCTCTTATTTTAAATTTAGGTCAGTGCTTTGAAACTCCAACTTGCACAATTTGGAGAAAGGCTAGCATATATTCAGGAGTTCAATAGCTAGTAAAAAAAGAGAAAGCATGTAGATTCATGCAGCTTTAGTGTCAATAACTCACAGCTGAGGATAGTAAACACATCTCAAAGAACTATAGCATACTTAAACATCTGCTTAAAAATTATACCAGTTCTCAAAGGTTATCACTATGTTGTGATTGTGTCACTTCAGTCTCAGCTCAAAGTCCTGAAGAATGAAAGTTTCCCATGGCCTAGACTGGCCTAAGTGATTCAAAATTTTATATTTAAAGTGGTCAGCTAGGTAGAGCAAAGAGGCAGGCTAAAGATCCCTTTTATTTTGGTGGGGTTTTTTTTAAGACAATTGACTTGAAGAAGTGACTTAGGAGTAGTTTTTTCTAGCATGTATGGGACGTTCCCTTAAGGAAACTGGGACACTTTCTGGAAGAGATTTTAATCGAAAATCAACAATGAGCTCACACACATTGTAAGATACCCAGGAATCTGAACAGAAAGGAGACTTTCCAAGCCCTATTAACAAGACAAAACCATAAGGCATCAGGCTTCACTAGTCCTAGCACTCCTAGGATTACATGTTTGAATATAATCCCCCTCAATGAAACAAGCAGAGACATGGTAGAGTACTGACACTAAAACCAAAACAGAGTATCCAAAGTATTAACAGGTGGTAAAAGCACGTCCGTATAACTAATCAAACAAAGGATAAGAGCAGTTTCCTTTCTTTGGTGGTTTTGGAAAGGAAGACTTATTTTGCATTGTCAGAATGCTAAGACTGTATCTATATTGAGACATCATTTAAAAAGCAACATTTTTAATTTGCCCCACATCAAAAAGAGACATTTCAAGCAAAAATGTTAAATTTTAATAGAGAGGAGTACAAACATTGCAAGAGTAATTAACAGAATAAATACAGATCTGCCTTTTGTTATTGCCAAATTTGCTTTTGTTATCGAGAAGCAGTCAAAGCAAAAATTTTTTGGGCCAAAATCTATCTGTAATCCTGAAGTATATCTTAAAAGTATTTTCTTTACTTGGGCACATATGTTTCAAGTTTTCCAAGTCAATTCTAATAGTATTTTTAAGACACACTCATGTTTTTTTTCATGTAAGTTTGAAGCTAAATTACTCCAGTCTCCTGTTTTACTGATAGATTTCATGTGCCTCAGTTTTCCTAAGTGGATTTCCGAGGTTTGTAGGCAGAAAGTTTCACAGAATCAGGAACAGGAGTTAACTCTCCTGGTTTCCTGTTCAGTGACTTAATGAAGAGGCCATCCTGTGTCCTTTGCACGTGTACATTGTATAATTCCTTTGGGGACCAAGGGGAGAGGAGATGTGCGTGCATACACACACCAATATGCATTCAAATGAACTACTCTATGGGAAAGTGCAGACAATTTTTCTATAGAAATCCTGCCAAAAATAAACAATTGGCAGATGTATATTAGTATGTGTTTACCTAAATATTCCCATCTAAACACTGCACATCTCACTGGGCTTTGCAGCCACTGGATTGAGGGGTTGTGAGAATAGCATCAGGATTCAAATCATAGTATTTACAGAGCAAATCTTGATCCATCCACAAGTGTTCCATTTAAGATCTCACCTAATGGTCTGCATAATGGTCAGGTATACTAAAATAAAAAAAACAATTTACAAACCAAAAATAAGACCTGTATTATTGTCACAAAGCATTTATTGCGGATAGCTCATCTAGCTCTCATGACAGCCAGATAACCTGTTCAGTACAATATTTTAAAGGTTTTTAGGTTCTTAAAAAAACAGATAGGAACCTAGAGGGCCTGCCTATAGAGGTTACTCACTCAATGAGATATCAACTGCATCATTACACACTAAAATCCTTAAGAAATCTGCTTCTTGGGTTGCCTGTGGGCTGAATTGTAAGAGGAGGCTAATCAACTTTTCTAAATCACACACGTGCTGTGGGAATTTATTAATGTTTATAGCAAGTTCTTTGAACATGCATTGTAAAGCTGCTATTCAAGTTCTAAGTATTCAGCAGGTCTAGGTTTGCTCAGAAATTCTTGAACTGTCAAGGAACCTGATCCGAGTTTCAATTGTAAGAAAACTTGAGACCAGTTGAGATTTGCCTGATCTCACATTTCACTGAACATTTAGCATAACTGATAATGATCCCCTCTGATATATGTTCCATTTCCTTGAGTCTTTTGATTTACTTTCTAATGTCTGGGCAACATAAACATGTGGCACTGCTTTTGCAAGAGAAGTGTCCCCATAGCAAGTTGCTCTAGGTGTCTCACACATTCATACGTTTCATGTGTTTTAAGCCTTCCTAGCTCAGACATTCTTGATACTTAAAATATAGCTTCATTAGGAGGCATCTTAGAGTATGGCCACTGTGCAGAGCAAAAAAATCCTACGGACACCTTGTTGTCTGAAACAGTGATAAAAATTAATTGAGTACAATCACACTTTGAGTGCAGAGCCTTTCACATCCTCATTTCATCTGTCTTCCATAAAGGACTTGCATCCCTGATGAGTCTTTAGAATGTGGGGAAACTTTCCAGAATGCACAGAACTGAACCTAGCTCTGGAGACCCAAAGCCAGCAGCAGACTGCCATTGAGTCACCGCTTTAGACTTTGTCACTCAGCTGACTGCAAATAACTACATACCCACAGCATTACAGATGTGTTTCTGACTGTCCTGTTACAGCTAGGATGCACATTTTGTAGCCTTATTCACTCCATCTAAATCTAGGGCTGTTTAGAAGAGACATTCAGCTTAGTGCTCACAGTATCTAAGTAAACTCCAAAGCACGGAATGGGACCTTGTCTGTTAACCACATTCATCTAAAACTCTTACAGAGTACAAGCTAACACAAAGTTCAGCAATGCTTATATTTTTTCCTTAGCAACAATATCATCCATAATGCTAGAAATCTAGGCATATCCAAAAACCACTGAAGTCCAGAAAAATCAGTAAGGACCCATTTTTCCATATCCATTTAAGTAATTTTTTATCTCTTCTTCTCAGGTTCACCTCAGCAAGTCACACATCCAGTATTTTACAGAACCTGTGTATGAGGGACTTAATATTCAAATAAACTCTAAGCATCATACCATTTTGAAGAAGTGTCAAATACAAACACATGCCAAGATTTTCCTTCCATGTACCCTGTATTTTTGCTAGTATTTTTCTACCAGGTATAAATATCCAAGATATGAGGAAAAAATATACAATATTCTGCACAGTAATTAAGAATGAGCAAAACTCTATGCAAAACCTGATGTTTAATGAATCACGTGAGTATCCTTGACACCTTTTCTCTCCAAAGGGTACCATTCCTCAAGCCATGCTTCCTTGATCAAACCTTCTCCAGCTAGGAGAAGCCATCTTTCAGAGAGCCATAAAACCTCAATCTCACAACACACTTCCAGTAAAACACCCTTCTCTTCCTCCAAAGCCTAATTCCTACCATCAGTTTTGTGGCAAGTAGTCCTTCATCTCTTCCTTTATAAGGCCAGGTCTCCTCACAAGCCTCCATACGTTAGCACCTTCCTGAAAGCTTCACCCATGTGATATGGTTCCTTCTTCTCCTCCTTATATGACTTTCCCCCTGAGTGTTTTTATTCCCTACAGCTGTGCTCCTTCCAGCACCCTATTGTCTGCCTTCAACCCTTTCCCTGCCTTGTGTGTTGTTTTGTTTTAACCTCAATCTCATCAGGACAATTTGCCTCTAAGCAGAAATCTTTTTCCTTAGATATTTATTTGCTTGTATAATTTATTCCTCTTCTCACCTCTATCATTACCAAAGTCCCTGAAGATATTAAAAAGCTCTGTTGAAAAAGTTAATAGGAATGACCTGATTTGTACTTCTTCCAAAACAAGGTTGATGTAAAATCATTGTTGCCATCTGCCATCATATAGAGGGAAAACTCAACTGCCTCTGAAACAGCTGAACATAATGAGGAAATATTAAGGATTACTAACAAAAAAAAGCTGTGAACTGCTTCAGCTTAATTATTGCTTTGCAGTACATTAGCCTTTCCTGCAACACTGGTAGAAATTTTTAAATATCTGAAGGGGTGAGCAGTCATAAAGGAAAATACTCTTTGTGAACTAGGGCCTTTTGCTTGTAGTCCTCTACTAAAATTATGGGGTTAATTCAAGGCAACTTGAAGTTGCCCAATTCTCCACAAAGTTCAATTATTCGCCTCTAACAAAATCACTACCCTTTTTGGTGCGTCAGATTGAGGTGCCTGAAATAGAGAAAAATAAAATCTGCTGGTCACTTTAAAATCTTCAACCTGTAATGATCTGAGATCAGAAATGACCAGCTTGGGTCCCTAATCCTGCAGCCTCTAAAAAACTGAGGTCTTGACTTGGAGCTCACTAATAACCACACCAGCTGTAGTTGAGATGATTCATAGATTTTTCCAACCATTAAGATAGTTCAATCTGTTTGAATAACACACTTAAAATCTTATATGGTAGTACATGCAACACAATGGATCACAAACCATACTGTAATTTTACTATTTCTAGAACAAAAACTAATTAAGTGACTAAAAGTGAAGGAAATAAATTGAAGTTATAAGGCACGTGCACGTAAAAGTTTCTTTAAACAGAATGTCCCTTGGCAATGGCTGAATTCCAGCACAGAGGTTCCTTAAAGAGTATTTTTAATAGTCATCTGACTCTGAATTATCATCTTTTCCTAATCTCAGATCCTACCCTGCAAACAGTCACACTGGGGAAGGACAAATAGTTGAAGTTTATGCACTCCCCAGAGTGTATAATCTTGTATAAACTTGCGTTGCAGTAAGCAGGCTGCTTTATTATATATCACAGATTGCTTCTCATCTATGCAAGTCCTGTCACGGGAAAAAATAGTCAAGCAAGAGAGGAAGAATGTAGAGCTTTCAGCAGAGGGAGGTATTGACACAGCATATAACTCCAGGGGAGGGGATCTGAGACTGACTGTTTAAGTGCTTGGCAGTATTTTTTTTATTTTTTTTTTATTTTTTTTTTAGAGGGAATAGCCTGCCCTTAAACAGCTTTGCTGATGTTACTTTCCTGTTTGCTAATGTGGACAACAGAGATGCATTCTGTTGTCAGTAGAAAAGAAAATATGAGAGGGTAGGGGGAAAGGAAACAGGGACAAAAATTTAAAGAGAGAAGCCTTTGGTCACCAAAAATAGCCACGGCAGATAGAGTAACTAAAACCTGCCTAGTGCCTACGCTGTCAGCACAGCACACAGGGCAAAGTTACATAATATTTTCCACATTTATTTCAAGCAGGGCAGCCTGCCAGCTTGATAGATTTCTAGAAAGGGTGGGAGAGAGAGAGTGGTTTGATTCACAGACTGCTGTATTTACAGCTCACTCCAGGGCCACTGCCTTCCCCTCTTTGGGCGTTTACCTTTAGTTTGCCAGACAGCAGTGTGAGCATAACCCTGATATAGAAAGTAAGTCACTCTTCAGACTGTCTAAAGCACTACAGCTGCACAAGTTAGCCTGGGTTTTCTTGTTTTGAGGGTGTTAACATGCACTGATTTTCTGAGAGCTTAGTTATTGTCTAAGTCCAGAAATTAGCAATAGGAAAAGCGCCTTGATAAAAAGATGAGAGGGGAGCTTCAGCTTCTGACCCTTCACTGCCCTCATCTTCAGCAACAGACTCCAAAAGGGGAGTCTTTCTTTACAAAGAAAAGGTTTCTGCAAAACTGTCAAAACAAAAGTTAATCCAAGATCGGTTAAGGTTAGAAGTGGGCGTCAGTCTCCAAGACGGACCTGAATTTTCTCAGAAGGCAGAGCTGCTCTGATCAGGTGCCTGAATGAAACCACCTACCTAGTTTCCTGTGAAGAATTGCTAGGAAAGGTATAATTATGTGAAAAACATTTGTCAAGAACAGTCATACAAATGACTAAATGAGCAGTTCTGTGTTATGTGTGACAGGACAATCCATAAAGCAAAACATTGGCCTGCATATTTCCTGCATTTATTCTATATTTTCTTTACTTGTGGCAGGTTCTCCATTGGGACTTCTCAAATACCTCATTAAGTTTTTACTATTGCTGGCAAGCAATAACATTGCAGCTTCCCATCAAAGATAGACAGGAAAAATTACTAGGAAAATAACAAACAAAAAAGTCTGTTTCCTACATCCAACTTGCAAGAAGAGAAAAAGGGTGTGAAGGAAAGGGAAAAAATAGAACACTGATATCACTGTAATAAACCCGGTATGTTGCCCATAAACAAGACTACAGAAAACAGAGGTTAAGACTATTCTTCCCTCTCTCATCCATAGAGTATGCACAGCCCCATATAGGACTCAAAGATTTTTGAATGGGTTTGAATGGAGAAATTATCTGGGCCAATTCTCACCAAACTGAAATGTACCTAAACAGCAAAAAAGTTGTTAATACATTTATGTAAAATATTAGTGCCAATATCATTAAATCAAACTATTCCTCCAAAACAAGTTGCTCTGACCATGTTTTTTAAATGAAGAAAACAAGAGGACGCCAGCTAAATTCCAACATGTTATAATTTTAACCTGTGAAGTAAAGTTGTTCCTAGACCAGCAAGGAGAGAAAACAAAAGCACAGTTCAGGAAACAGTGCAAAGATGTCAAGAGAGGTGTAATATTTCCTCTTACTAGTAACACTGTGTGCTTTGAGAGTAATGCCTTTGAGCCTGAAATCATCCTCCAAAACAAACTCTTTCTTTTCAACATTGGTTTCATCAATAGTTTACAACAGGAGTTTTCTGGCTTTTGTTATTATGGCCTACCCAAAAAATGTAAGGAATAGAACATCTTTAAAGATTATTGCTGCATCTTATAACCATGTTTAAAAGGAATCCTTCAATTTGTTTTCTGTCTTGGATGACATTTTATCATTTTTCACATTTTTTCCAGTCCAAACTTGGTGAGTCTGCACACTGGCAAAATCTATAAATTTACCCAGAGAGAACTCAGTATCCCCTTCTTTCCCCCCTGAAAAGGAGCCTAATTTTAATAAATAAAAAGTAAGTAGTATTGAACTTACAAGATTAACTGTGAGCTAAAAAAATACATCCTAGTATTTGGAAAAGGGTAACCTATTCACAAGCTGATAGAATAAATCGTCTGTAACACAATAAGCAATGAAATTATGTAGCATCATCCAGCTGTAACAGTTTTTTTCCACAATGTTACATTGCCATTCATTGAGTTTTCTGAATATTTAAAGATCGAATAATGAAGAGTAGCAAGAAAGGAAAATAGGAGCAGAGGCAGAAGTTTGCTGGGGATTTTTCCATCAGAAAAAAATGGAAATCAGGATGTTTGGGGAGAGCTGAGTCAGATCCCGAAGAACAGAGAGTGACTAACTAGGACAATAGGCTGGGACACAAAGATGCTGGTTCAATTCCAGGCTTAGCCACAAAATCCGCAGCAAGCTGTACAATTTACTTGGACACTCAACAAGCTAGTGGTGAAAGGGGACAAAAACCTTCCACCTCAGGGAAGGACTAGTTATGACTATGAGGCACAAAGTATGTGTATGACCACCATGCCGAGGGATGCCAGGGACATACCCTAATTGGCTCCAAACAGCAGCTGAGGGACAAGATGCAGTATCTGCACAGTTCTGCCCTAAAGCCAGGCAGCTCTCCTCAGTAGCAGTGTTACCAGCCCAATACAAAATTATTGCCAAACAGGAATATGCACTGCAATTTCAGTGCAAAATTTGGGGTCGCTATGTTGTAGCGTCCTAAATACCCACAGTAAGGTTTGCCAAAGCTCAGTTTTTGTACTTCTGCTGCAGAGCCACACTAAATCATGGTTCTCCTTCTGGGACTTGAGCTAATATATCTGTTCTGTGATGTACTCTACCTTGTGGAAGTAAAGCCACATAATGAACCATTCACTCAAACGAGTTTAAAAGTAGAATTTAAACTGTATTATCTCTCAAAGGGAGAAGAATTTATCACCCCAGTTCATAAGGCACTAGTAAATATGTTGCACATTGTAAAAGCAGACTTTGCTTTTGGCAGCAATTAAGCAAAAAAATTTAAAATGTAATTTACCTTCTGCTATTTACCACCGCAATTCCCGGGAGAGGGCATGCTCTTTCACTAGATCCTGACTGTCTCCTTGGGTAGCACCAGCCTGAGCACCATCTGCCTCACCTGCCATACGCTCCTACCTGGCCGTTCTCAGGGAGGTGTATGGAGAGAGCTGTGGTGCTGTCGAACAGGACCTGGACTGAACTGAGACCCACTGAGTTGCAGACAGCGTGCTTCATTACTGCCCCTTTCACTGCCACAGTTTTAATGCTGGGATCTTGTGTACAGCACTGGGTTTTGATATGGCTGGATAATATCATCTGCATTTACTACAATTATTAATGTATGGCTTTCTATTTTAAGTTCAGAAATATTGTGTTAGCCCCAAAAGCAATTACAAACTTTAATTAAATTCTAAACTTGAAGAAACTACTTAATTGTTCATAGGCACTCTCTCTCTTTTGATTAAGAATGAACTTGGGTCTTCCCAATGGTGTGGGAAAACTCTTTTAATGATATCCCTCTCTGTTGAGGCTGGTTTTCCATTATATATTTATTTTTATTACAAGGCAATATTGCTAGACTAAGGATCACTTTTTAGACAGGGCTATAAATGTGTAGGGCACTTCAAAAGCTATAAAGCAGAGTAGCCCGAAAAGCTTTTGATTTATTGACATAGTGTTGCAAGTTGACAAGGGCCCTGAATTTCTGCTGAAACTACTGTGCAATGGGAGTTCTCATCACCTTGTAGGAAATGAAGGATACAGATGCTTATTTAAATACACTGTGTTATATTGCTATAGGAGATAATTTATTCTAGGCCAGCCATTAGAATAGTTTACAAAGTGAAATGAAAAGTCATAACTCAGGAGGCTTTTTGATAGTTGGGGCAATTTTGCTTTAGACATAACCGAGATGCCAGCAGCTTTGTTACCTCTACGTTTACCAAAAAGCTGTTAGTGTGGCTCCAGCACTATGTGGGAGGTTGAAGAGATCTCTGATGTACAGTCAATCACAACACAAAACTCCTCAAAACCAGAGTGCTCAACACCTTCAGTGTACAGTCATAATGAACTCACAAAGTAGTATCTGACCAAGATCATTCATCATTCAAGACTAGTATTGTCCAGGTAAGTCAAGTGGTATCTATTAGCAATGCTACCCTACAACTCTAATTTCCACCAGAATTCTATCAGAAAAAGAAAGCAGAAAAAATGCATTTTCTGAAACCAATTATGACATGACCTGAGAAGACACGTAACTCATTATCAAGTTACTCCTGCCACCTTATCATAAACACAAAATATATGTACTGTAGAAGAGCAGAAAACTGCCTTTGGCAAGGTGCCTCTCTGGTCTTAAATTCCTAAGAAAATGTGCATTCACATCTGCCTCTGTGCTAAGGGCTAAGGGGTAAGGTGAGAAGGTTGGTTCCTAGAGCAATGTGAAAGTTGGATGTCACATGACACTGGAGTTTGCTGTAAACTGATCCTCTTTGCAACTGGTCATAATACAGTGTTACAGCAGTCCAGGACAAGTCAGTGACTGGCCTTTATGTGGTTTCACAGCATTACCAGATTAGCAGGAATTACAGAGCTTTCCACTGCCCAGTGCCTCTTAAGTACAGGCCCTGGGCCTTTCTCCTTCTGAACCTGAAGGAACAGACCTTCTCCCAAAGGGCATGCAGGCACTGGCACCATCTCACACCCTATGGACACCCTATGGAAAGCAGGGACACCCTGTGGAAAAGATGTCACTTTGTAGCTCTTCAATACACAGAGAGCATTTCAAGAAAGGGATGTAGCAACCACGAAACATAACTCCATTCTGTCCTTAATCAGGCACAGTCTAGCCTCAGCCTGACTTAAAATCTTACAGGTATCCTTTAGTTAGGGTTCTCTGTATGGAATGGACTAATACGCCAAAAAAACCCAGAAGGTATAATGCAGTAGAGAAAACAACTGACAATGGCATAGAAGCCTGTGTAAGTTAAGATATAAATCACACTTCAGCTTTGCACCTTCCCGCTAAGTATAACCCAGTTACACTCCCTTCTCCTGGCACAAGCTGAAAGATTTAATACATTAGAAGTATATCAAATTACTTTTTCACATATAATCAATTTTTATTTTCTCTTTGAGAGTCACAAAATTCCATCTGGGCAAAGCATATTAAAAATCTATTAATATATTCCTTCCTTCTCTATATTAATTTTAAAATATGATCTTTAATTACTTGTCATTTGTTTGCATTGTGCAAACAATGTGTAGATCTAAATTCTGCTAGTACATGATGAAATGCAAAGGAAAACAAAGAACTTCTGCAGAAAAGATAAATTCTCAAATGATATCTTAATTATAGAAACACCTACGTCTGGGTACTTGGAGTATAAATTGGATCTAACTTGTACATCCAAAACTGGGGATTCTGCAGACATGTGGCTAGATTCCTTTTGTGTTAAAGACAAAACCATCTTTCCAATGTGTCAGAAAGCTGCAGTTAGGTTTTTCTACAATACATTTGTGATTTAAAAGGCACATACGGCCATACAGATTTAGGGAGTACAAATTAAACATGTATTAGATTCTCCTATCACTGACAGTTTGCGAATTAATTCAGCCTCACTAGGAGAAGAGCTTTATAACAAACCAATGTAACCACTAAAACTGAAAGGATATTGAAACCCACAACATCCAGAAGATGTTAGAGCCGACATTAAAAGACATCAAAAGAAAGTACTGAAGAAACAGGTCCCTCTCTCTGCAACTTATGAGTCCCTAGTGCCTAGACTAATATGACCTCATGAAGTTGAGGAGGTCTCCTGACCGTACAGTTTGTCAGAAGGTTCAGTGGGTAGCAATAACTGCATGCAAGCAACAAGTCCTGGATACCATCCTGAAAAAAATGAAAGTACAGAGACACAAAAAGTGAGACATGCACTACACATGCACTTTTTTTTTTTTTTTTTTTTTTTAAAGTGCAAAACCCAGCAAGTGCAGGAGTAGGTAAGCAGGACAGTTCTGGTCAAAACTCTTATTTACAATGCAATTTTCACCACTAAAACATCCTAAAGTACCTCTGCTTGGATTCAGTGGCAGATGACCTTCTTAGAGACTACTCAGCCTACAGAAAGCTGTCACAGAAGGTTCCCTCTGGATTTACAGCTACATGTGTAAAATGAGCTCTGTGATCTTCTGCCTTTGGGGACCTTGTGAAGTGAGCACTGTACCACAGCCCCACATAGCCCGAGACCAAACTTTAACATCACACTTGATAAAATTTGTTCCAGTTTGTCAAAGATTTACATTTCACAGATAAGGAACCCAAAGCAAAACTGGACCTTTAGGTACTGTCCCTTCATTTGTGGCAGCTGAGTCACATTTCTAAACCAAAACACTTTCCCAGGGTGATGCATTCACTTCAGAGAACATCTTTCTATAAGCAGTAAACTAGAATGGGTAGGGACATCCCTGAGATAACACTGCTCACACCTTCTCTTTTCCTCAAAGGGAACAGAAACTTCCATTCCTCTTCTGATTCCACGTAGTACAAGATATATTACCTATTGTCTCATCATGGAAGTTGAGATTTTCTGAATCATGCAGAGAAAAACCATAGCTTGACAAGTATTTAAACCCTTGTAATTTGTAATTACTGCAGATGGTACGGAATGAAATCCTGCAGAAGAAGGCACAACACCTGAATGCAAACCAGAAAGAAAAGTAAATACATATCTGCTACAGAATCATCAATGCCCACACCAGGATGTCTGAAAACTATTTCTTGGTTTGGTGGGTCATACATCTAAGGAAATGGTCACTACTTATTGAAGATCTGAACAAAATAAATGTACTTTTGGTTTACACGCACCGAATTCAGAGGCAGCAATGAAGCAGTGACAGAGGCTCGCTGTGCAGCGTGCAGCAAGTGTGCCACAGAGATCAAACCTCAGGTGCAACTGGAACATGTTGTGCTTTTCAGCCTCTCATCACCTGCTGCTATTGGTTGACTCTAGGTATCAGATGGAAATATCACACCACAGCTCGCCCAAAACTGCACCCACTCTTTCATGGCAACAGACATTTATGACTTGCAGTTTGCGTCATTTATGCCCCCTAACAACAAGAGCCTGCAAATCTGCCCTCAATTAGCAAAGTAACCAAAATGCCTTATCTAGAAATGCATGCTTTCTTGTGGCTCTTTTAAGAAAATCTTTATTCTGGCATCTTTTTTAAAAAAAGATTCTTGATTTCACAGCAATGATAATATTCTTTTGAGAGACATTTTGTTCATGAAATGCTGCTTTAGAAAATCTTATTGCTAAAATAAACTGGCAACAGTAGGACAGTGTTATCCTCAGCATAGGTGGCAGTTTAATGGATTGAGATAACTTGGACAGTTTGTTTCGGCAATATTTGCTAAAGCACTGGAAAAATAAAACAAAAATCTGTAATTTAATTCCAAGTCTAGACATCTTTAGGCCCTATGTTGCACAGGTTGTTCTGCATATTTTCTTCCAAAGGTTTTGCCTTTTTACTCTCATTTGCATTCCCAAGAGACACCAGTTCAAAACTTTCTTCCACCTGAGAGGAGCTGGGATCCTTCTCTTCTGGGACAAACTACACTTTACAATTTAATATGTAAAGCCTGGCTTTAGAGATTTAGGTAAATTTGGTAAATCCTCCATAACTTGATGTTTGTAATACTCGCTAGAGAGGCAACCTGTGCTCTAGTTTCTATGTTGATAGGATTTACATTCTCTATGACAGGGACTGGAACCTAGATCTTGCTTCTCCCTATTGTTATGCAATATTAGGTAAGAGGAAGCTGCCAGATGAATAAAGTGTCAGAGGCAGCATGCAGAAATCACCTCCAAAAATAGTTTCAGGGTCATTTTTACACAGCATTCACTGAGGAGGATGCTTCTGAGAAGTGAAGCTGTGTGCTGACATTGTCCCTACACACCAGATTTTCAGTTACATGCGAAGGTACTACTGAAAATTTTACATTTACTACTAGAACTACTAAGACCCAGACTCTTTGAAAATCTGCCTATAATAATGGGAGCTGATTACCTAAAATGCAGTCATAAATTCTTCTTGATACCCACCCTTTCATGGGAGATAAAGGCAGATAACCTGGCAGTGGAGAAGAGGCCTGAGCTGAAACAGGTTCCAAATAGCTCAGGCATGTCATTCAATTGCTATGAAATACAGCATCTTTCTTTGCACTCTGCACAGATCAAATAAATAAGGATCATGCAGTGTTAGAAATGTTTTGGGTTCTAAAAAATAAAATAAATAATAAATAATAAATAATAAATAAT
>NW_010333106.1:70250-72291 GCF_000700745.2 Antrostomus carolinensis | reverse complement strand
GGACGATCACCTCCCTTGACCGGCTGGCAACACCAGCAATGGAGTCACAAGCAGCGGTGTCACAGCAAAGCTGTGTCCTTTGGATGTTATGGTACAAGGGTATCACAGAGATTGGTAACGTATGTGTTAGGCACTGAGAGATAAGCACATGCAGAATAAGGAAGAGAGAAGTTTGTCCTCAGGACCTTAACTGAAAATTATGTTTTAAGCCCTGTAGCAAAAGGGAGAACATGGATTTTATTTCTCCGGTAACTCCAAGGGATCAAGGTGGCTTGGGATAACCAGGAGGTCTTGTCTGCCATGGTCCTAAAGAGAAGACGGTGAAGGACCTGGGTGCAGAGCCATTCTCTTGGCCATTGGGGAGTCTATGTACGTGGTGCCCTGCAGAGAACTGTTTGAATCCCACCTGTGTAGCTAATCCTGGCTATTCTCGTCCCAGTGCCTAATACTAAGAGTGGCTGTAGGGGATGTGAGGGAGCAGCAAGCTGCAGAGGGAGCACATTACGGCTCTAGTCTGCCTGTGGTTTTCAGGGCAGACAGATAGTGTTACTGTGTAGTAACAGTAGCTGCACGCAGAAAACACAGGTGGAGAGCGCACCACTTGGAAGCTGATTTTATTTCCATTTCTCAGGGTCAGGTGCTATCACTTGATCTTGTACAAGTTTGTGCCTGTGTCATGTCCTTGCCTGAAACTTACACTAATGAATCCTGAGTGCTGAATGACTCTAGAATTTGCATGTGGGATCAGAAGTGGAAATAAATTTTTTACTGAAATGCTTCCAGCTTTAAAAGTGTCAGACAAAGCTCTGGAAAGACAGGAGGTGCGCTATTTTCAGCCCCGCTCCGGTGAGAGATCCATGGGGAGGGTGAGGGGGACACAGAGGGTGAGATTGACATGACATGTGTGTAAGACAACTTCTGGCCCCTTACCAAGAGCAGAATCAAATGTCTAATCATAGGCAGAGCAGCAACTGAGTCCAGAAGAGCAGGGAAGGCTGGGCTTGACAGTCTCAACTCTCTTCTTGTGTGTGTGAACTTGAAGGAGAAAGTGAGCAGGGACCAGAGGAGGGTGGTGTGAACTGTGAAGATGGGAGTAGAAGATACTGCCTGTTAAGAACCAGAGTCTGTTTTGAAGTTGGGAAGACAAAATATCCAAAACACAGAAATCATGGGAGCTGAAGAAGAAATGCTCATCACACTGTCTGGAGGTGCCCCCTGGGGCTTCCGGCTGCAAGGGGGTTCTGAGCAGAAAAGACCCCTTCAAGTGTCAAAGGTAGGACCTCGAGATGTGAACTGTGAGGGCAGAGTTGTTCTGCTGAACTCAGATATCCATACTGAGTTGGGCATCTTTTACTACCGTTAAGGAATGCAGGAACTCCTTACTGTGGCAGCAGATCTTAAAAGGAAAACTTGGGTGGAATGGTCAGGCAGGGTGTGGGGTGGGATATGGGACCTGCAATAGATGTGATTAAGGTAGAGACAAGCATCAGGTGAAGACATTCCATGCAGGTCTGTACAGCTCAAACACTTTATAATGTGTACAACTCTCACCAGTTGTTGGCAAAGATAAAACTATAGTGACAGTGCAGGAAAAGGGCTCAAATATGGAGACTTCAGTACTTATGTAAAACAACCAACTAAAGAAAAAATAATTTAAACTGAAGCAAAAAAAGACAGGTTTGTAATTCAACTCAACTGTCCCCAACACTTCATTACTATATGCCAGCTTTCAAAATAGACGCACATTACTTGGGGTCTCTTCTGTTGGTAAAACTTTCTCAATACTGTAAAAAGAGAATAGATTTGATGCTCTAAGCAGCAAATACTGGTTCAATTTCAAGAATTAAAGAAAAGCAATTGTTTGAATGGGAGATGAAATAATAAAAAAGGAATAAACATGAACCTTGAGTTGCACTACTTTTGATAAACAACTGTTGCTGTTTTCTTTTCATAAAGATTACTGAGTAACTTAAAAATTAGGAAAAAAAGACCTCTCTTTATTAAGCTTGTAACAGCTGCATTAGCCTTGACACAATGATAT
>NW_010333106.1:64681-70225 GCF_000700745.2 Antrostomus carolinensis | reverse complement strand
GAATGAAAAACTGCTATGCCCAGCTCCTTCTGTTTCCTTAAGTAGACTGTGCCTCTGACAGAGAATTTTAAAATGAAATGTTCTGTGTTGTTTGGCTCACCCCAGGTCAAGGAGTGTTTGTCTGTAACTTCTGCCAAATGGTTTGGAATCCCATAGTTTGACCCTGAAGTAGATGTTTCTTACACAGAGAAAGATGATTTTTCTGCAGGAAAAGAACTTCTGCACTTACTCATAGAGCTTCACTTGCTGAAGAGAAAGAATCAGTATCTTTGAAACAGTTATCTGGCATCAGTGGTTGTTAGGAAAATGGGATTTTCAGTGGCCACATAACTTCTGTAGGGTCTAGGATTATTTTGACTCTTGTTTTTCCCCCAATACACAAGAAACTGGGACTGAAAAGGGAGGAGATACCAAGTGTCTTGTAAAGATTACTCAGGACTGAACAGTGGCAAGAACTAGCCATTACCCAGGCTAAGTTGCACCTTAAGATGAACAGAATATTGCTCAAGGATTAGTAGCACTTCCAGAAAGGTATTAATTAGAAGTAGCTCTCAGAACTAGGTGTCATGCATTAAGTCTTGCAATACAAATGTATATATATTTTACAATATTTGGATATTGCATTAAAATATTATGGAAAATAAAATTGATACAGATCCATTTGAGGCTCAAAGTATAATTCAAGCATGACTTTGATTTTATAATTATAATTTTGGCTGTTATTGTCCATAATTTGATGGTATCCAGGTGACCGTACATGCTTACTGTCTTAAAAGCAACACTGTTTAAACAGTCTTCAAAGAAGGATTTATGGATCCTTACTGGAATCATGTAAGGATCACGAATATAAAGATCATGAATATAAACTGCTTAGAAGAGAATAAACCTCTAGGAGTCATGGAGTAACCTAATTATCCTCCTCTTACTATGCAGAGAGTAGAAGTCTGAATCTCAGTTTTTGGCTCTTGAAGTTGAAAGATCAACTCTTCATTCTTCTGCAGTTAGGATTCTGCTATTGACACCAGCAGGATGAAGCCTGGGCCAAAATGCTGCCTGCAAAACATCTTCTAAAACTCTAACAACATTAGCACTGTCCATTTGGATATGTTAGGAGCTGAAGATGGGAATGGCCCCATCACTAAAGGAGCCTGACCAGGGACTGTGGCTGTATGATATAGCAGAGAGAGGCAGGGCAGTATTACGTGTTTCTGTGTTGGTTTGTTAGTGCTGGGACATATGTGGATGAGCAATTTGCTCTCTTCAGCCTCCATCCAGGAGATCAGTGCCACTGGGCAGCACTGAAAAGTGTGGTCAGAGGAAGGTGTCACTGAGACTGAGCCTGCCTAGCAGGGGTAAGGTCAAATAACAACACAGTGTTCATTAGTACGGTGAAGAATGTGTTGTGCGTGTATGGAAGGGCAGATTAGATAAGCGAGAAGGTCTATTAGTAAGCTAATTGCTGTCAAAGAAAGGACTCTTGCGGAGAAACAGGAGTGTTCATATGAGACCAGGAAAACTTTAGCTTAACAGAACAGAAATATTATCACTTTGGTTCTTACAGCAAAACCTATTTGGACAAAATGGAGAAGGACAGAACAGGAACATGGATGAATCTGGAGGAAATGCGATAGGAGATACACGCATGAATATCCGATAGGTGCCAGGAGATACTTGAGTGGATACAGTTGGTGTCTCGGGGGATTCCAGTGCTGTCATTTCAGGCAATTTCAACTTGTAGATGAGAAAAATCATAGTAGAAACATTAAGGAAAGATGCTTACCCTTGGATGGCAAGTCAAATTGTTTCTGTATACCTTTCTGGATAAGAGAGAGAGATAAAAAGCTAATTTGGGCCTAGTAAGTGGAAATGCATCAAGTATAACAAATAAGTTGTATATAAATTATATACACTGTAGTTATGTAGAGATGCTGGAATTCCTAGACCAGACTAGGTTACTGGTCACTCCATCTCCTGCTTCCCATTTCCTTTGTGTTTCCTGCACGTGTTTCAGAGGAAGTTGTAAGCTTCACCAACGCATCTGATTTTCTCGTCATGCAATGTGGAGGGAAATTCTTTCACCCTAGCTGATTATCAGTATGCCCCATGAAGTACATAAGAATTGACAGTCCTGGTGTTTCACCCTACACATCAACATGTAATTATTGTGAACAGCTAGTACTTTACTTGTCTGACTAAATCTTATATGGTTTCCTAATTAAGATTTGATAACGTCACACAGCCAGGCATTCCAAAGACTAAATATTGCACAAAGTGGGATTTCCTGTTTGAGTTGCTCTTGTATTACCAATCTCTGCATAATTCATCATCTTGCATGATCAATTTACACAGTCACAGGTGTGTGGGAGGCGGCTGTGTAAATTGATGGCTTCACACCTGTGAAGTCAGAGGTCTTCTTGCCTTTCTTCTTTCCAAAGTTTGCATCAGCAGCAGCAGCTCTTTATTGTTTATATGGAGGTTGTGATAAAGTCAATCACTAGTTGCTGTTCTCGATCATGGTGGGGTTTTTTTATTTTCCTGAAAATTCTTCAGGTCTGCTGCTTTTTTTTTTTTTTTTTTTTTTTTGAGACAAGATGGTATTTCATGACATTAGAATGTTCCCAGCATTATTCTCTATCCTCTTCAAATACATTGGTGGGCCTCTCCTGGGTTGTTCTGTCATAAGGTGTTCACAATGATGGCTTAAGTTATTAGCTTTTTTCAGGTTGCAATGCAGAATGTACAGTGGGCATATGCATTTTGAATTGTCCTTTCTAGCTCAAAGTATTCAACTGACTGCAACTAAATAAAGTAAATGAAGGTGTTGGAAGTGGGGTGTGAACCCATTTTTCTACAGACTGAAAGGATGCATAGTTGTGGTTTAAACCATTTCACCAAGCCAGGGATCAATCATAAACCTTGGATCACCCAACAGAAACGGGTAGAAAAGCAGCTGGATCTTTACATGCTGGATCCAGCTGCCACAGAACTTCTGTGCCACCTGACTCCCTATGGGTTATGGCTTCAGGGACACACCTAGAGCAAGATGCAGATGTACACACCTTGTGGACAGCCTCTTGGGTCATACATAACTAGCCTCGTGTTCAACTAACCTTATGGAGCCAAACCAGCTCTGCTGGCCTCAGGATCAAGGAAACACACATTGCTTCTTCCTGCAGTGCCCAGTGGATATTGAGGAAAAACATCAAATTTAAATAACATAAGCAAGACTGAATTGCTATTCTTAATGCCAACTGACTATGTGGTTCCAGATCTGTAACTGGAAATGTGTATGCCTTTCATCTTAAACTCACCTACAAGAGCACATACTGACCATCGTGTTCCACTCAATCATTTGCAGTATCTGGGTGCTAAAAGCATCTGATATGTATATGAAGGAGACAATACTGATGTGTACATGAAAGGGGCACAGGTTGCCCAGATAGGTTGTGGAATCTCCCTCCCTGGAGATATTAAAAAACCATCTGGAGAAAATCCTGGTTCATGTGCTCTAGGAGTCCATGCTTGAGCAGAGTGGTTGGAGTAGATGACCTTCAGAGGTCCCTTCCAACCTCAACTATTCTGTGATTCTGTGAAAAAATCAGTCTCATAAAAACAGATACTGTAAGAGTGGAGAGTGAGACAAAAGAAGCAAAAAAAAAAAATTCTTAGTGTCTGGGGAGCCCTCAGTGAGGAACAATAGATGATTTTTAAATTACGGTTGTATTAAAGTATCAACTCAGTAATGAGTAAGCAGAAAGAACAGCAGACATTGATATGCTCAGCAGGCAGATACGCAGCAGGATCAAACAGCAGCAGAGGATATGAATAATTTTGCAGAAATCAGGAAGAATTGGAATACTAAGAACTAGAGAAAAAAATAAAGGTGAAAATAAAGAATAAAGAGCCCAAAAAGGAAAGGGAAATCTCCATTTTGTTCTTAGTGACAGCAGTGTCCTTTTAAGTGAAATCACTGTAATTACTGTGTATTCATATTTGGCTTACTGTGATTCCTAATGAATCTTGTGACTCTTACCCAGTGGAGCAGATAAAGTATAGTGGCATTTTACACTACCCCTTACCAGAATAAAGCTGATTTGGTATAGCTCAGTAGCTGTGGTGCACACAGCAACATAACACAACAAATCATGGGCCAAAAACAGTCATCTGGAAAGAAAGCAAGCATAAAAGCAAGAAACAAAAAGGATCCATAGATGGCAAGATTTTTATGTTAGAAAGGCTGAAGGAAAACTACATGGTCCTGAGATGTACAGCATTCCTTGCAAAGAGAAGCTATAAATGATGAGAAGGTTCACCCATTCTGAAAAGAGAGTAAGGGTGAACAATACCATCAGGTTCCTGGGGGATTTCTTAGCAAGAAGGATACGTGCATCAAACTTGAACTTGAAACTAAACAAAATGCAAAATGGCTAGTATGAGAAAAGTCGTAAGATAGGACATAAGCATTAAGCCCGTAATCAATCAAAGTAGAAACACAGAAACATAACATGGGACTATATTAGGGAAATAATATTCATGAAAATGATCAGGGCAGCTTTTAGATGGTGCAAGTGGATGCAAAGCTGCCTTCAGGGATCCTGCTACAAAACAAGATTTATTCCATGAGAAGGAAACCCAGTTACTTGCTATACAAAGCAAGGAAGGCGCTTGTAGCTCCAGCATAGTCTGGTGCACGAGTAATGCTGAAGAAATAAGTGAGAACTGGAGGCTTTCCAGCTGGTACTGATAGTAGAGGAGAAAGACCTGGGAGTATTAGTGCATCACAAGAGGATAATGAGCCAGCAAAATGATGCATCTCTGAAAGAAGGCAAACATAAACAAATGAGCCTCAGGTAGCCATATCTAACTGAGATAGGGAGGCATTGATGTTACTGTCTAATGCACAAGTGGGAATTCACTGGAAATATCACACTTATGGAGCCAACCACTTTCAAGAGAAATGAATTTAAGGTAGAGCAGCTATAGAAAAGGAGGGGAGAAGAGAAGGCTTCTTTCACCTAGCAAAAGGTTGAAAGATATGATTGCTGTCTACAAATAGATATTGGGCAAATACCAGCAGCACTGTTCAAATATAGGACAGCACCGTCACTGATCAAATGTGCACAAAATGACTAACCAGGGAGGTTCAGAAACAACTTTCCAATCTAGAAAAAGCCCCCTTTTGCAATCAGTTTATGAACTGGAGTAAACAATATGGCATCTGAAACAATGAGAGATTGTCCCGGATAACTCCAGAGGCTCCTTTCAGTTCCCTGTTCTGTACAAATTGCTCTGCAGCAATGGAGTGAATTGTTAGGGGAAGCAGTGCCACAGGATTGTATAGCTTCTAAAACCAAGAATTGTTTTGTCATTTAAGAGCAGTTAATTTCAACCTCCTTTTTACCTTCTTCTCACATATCTCCACTTTCTTCTGTATATTTCTCTGCTGACAGTTCACTGTTTCTGCTGTCTCCTCTGCCAGATATCCTTGCTGCCTGTATGCCATGCTGCTGGTCCCTGTGACCCATGGCCTGGCTGCTCTGTCCC
>NW_010333106.1:56945-64665 GCF_000700745.2 Antrostomus carolinensis | reverse complement strand
CTGCTGGAAGCTGCCAGCTCTAACCCAGATAGATCTGATGGCCTCCAGATTTGCAAGCACCTTCTTTTCCTCTCCTGCTTTCAGTAAAAGGTGAGCAGGCTGTTCTTTATCAGTTTTTGCAGGTGTTTATCATCACACCTAAAAAAAGCACTGCTGGCAGCCTAGCAGTCTATAGCAGTCACTAACGCTGGTTTTGGAGGCCTGCGTGTGTCTACCAGTGCTGTGGAAGGAGTGCCTCAAGCTGCTCTGGGCGTGCTCCTGGACATGTTTTATAGCCTGTCGCCACTTAGGCAGGTGCCACCCTTGGCTGCTAGTGAGGGAGCACAGGCTGTGGCGCCGGTGGAACTTTCCAAGGAACAGCTGGGCCTGGCAGTCACCACATGCCAGGAGAATGTGGGGGCTCCAGGGCTGGGGTCTGGCCGAGAAGCTGCAAGCCCTGCACAGTGCTGGGTCAGCCGTGAGCAAGGTGCAGAGCTTGAAAGGGGAGCAGAGATGGGGGAATAGGACCTCCAGGACAATGATAAGAAGGTGGCCAAAACAGAAAACCATATTATCACAGTTGCAAATCACCATTGCTGATTGTATCAGCTAATCATCTGGTTCACAATTCCTTGTGCCCCATGGGGGCTTCGAGCTACCTGCAAGGGAAGTAGTCTTACACAGGATCTCCTTCCCAAAACAAGTACAGAGAGCAGACTCTGTGGATGGGTTGCATCGGTGGTTGCACCATTCCTATAAGAATCTTGATTTATACTCTGTATTTACTCTCAGGTAATCTTTAACCTTTTGTTAAACTATTCCTTTCTCATGGCCCAAGCCATTCCACTCTGTGTTTTGTTTGGGTTTTTTTACTTGCTTCCTACCTTCCCTCCAAAGAACATGAGGCAATCATGCTTATGACAAAGTGTGATGTCAGCTCCTGGTCTTTCACACATTACTGTCCCAAATGGTTTCTCCTCTGCTGTGTGACCGCAGCTGTGCTGCCCCATGCTTTTTGCTTCCACAAGTTGTCTGAGACTTCTGTTTGAAAGACCCTGCTAGAAAAGCTTTCCTTCTCCTCCTTGCAGAGGTGAAGAGTCTGGGAAGTTTTGTCTTTACATCCTATTTGCCCACTAGCAGGCAGGCATCCTGCAAAAACCTCTTGGCAGATGACTATCAGCAGTTGTGGTGAAACCACACAAGCTAGATTTCTACCTGGTGCATTAAATGTACCTGGGACTACTCTCTGGCACTGATGCCAGCTGCTACTGAGTGGAACAAAGCCCAGCAATTAACCTCTTTTATTCTCCCAAACAAGATGGCCACATGCAAGCTGCCCACAGGCAGTGGCTCTGGGAATAGTGTAGCTCTCAAAAGTTCTAGCTCTCAAACTGTGCCTGGGAATGGTTCTGTAGAGCATTAGCTGGCCTGAGCCAAAGAAGTGCCAAGGATGATTTCAACAGCTTAATGCTACAGGCAATGGCAGTCCAGAGCCCAGGTTCATTTGCTGTCATTATTCAACCTGCTACTTGCTAGGACTACTAGAATACATCTGTGAAGGCTGAGCCTGTTTTTTCCCGCATGTTCATACCCACAAGATGCCTACAAAGATGCTGCAAGGCACAGGAAGATCTCTGTACCAAAGTTTCCCTGGAATCCTTCAGGTGAATGGGGTACTTGTCTAATCCATACCTGTGGCTGAACAATGCTAGTGCAGAACAATGGTGCTTATCCACCTCAGACCATTGCTGAGTGTCTCTCTTAGGGCTAATGAGTGCTGTGTTTTGCTACAGTAGCCCACACTTGCAAATATGATGAATGTTGTGTACAATAACTTTTGTAAACATAAATGGGTTTTTGTCTTGGATTGTATCCTCATTCTATCAAAATAATTGTAGGTATGTCTTCTAGATTGCCTTCTCTCAGCATAAATATCGTGGAGGCATATTATACTTAAGACTGCTGCCACTCAACAATTGGTAGCAGTTGAAAAGAGTCCTCTGTTGTGAGTAAGGGTTTTACTCAGAGCTTGTGTATCCGGACTGCCCTTTTGAGCACAACCCTAACATGCAGTGCTAAGTTTGAGAACACCTTGTTCTGGAGGACTGAAGCCAGGTCTCGGATGACTCTGCCCTGTGTTCCAGGGTCTCTCACTCCTGCTGTCCTAGTTCACTGCCTGTCCCTGTAAAGAGACATTTTGGTGGCTGGATTTGCTTATGAGCTCTAATTCCCTTAGATTGTGATCCTGAAATGTTTTATGTCAAAAGGAATGAGGCTGAGCCTCTAGAAAAGGATCTGCATAGGACATGTATAAACATATTTCTGCTGAACACTCAATTCCTTTTGTCCCAGCAGCTACATATGGGCACTGGGACTCTTGCTTTTTGACAAACATATCTGTTCCTTCTGAATCCTTGCTACATATTAAAAAAGCTTTGATATCCTGCTGTTTACTCTGTTGAGAGTAAAATGCTTATCAAGTACTTTTAGTATCTACTCTAGTACATGTGGTGTTATTCCTTGTCACTGGTATTACACTTCACTTACTTTTCAGCTAATCTCCCATCAAGTAACAACAGGCCATGGAGATGAAGCCTCTTTTTATCTACCTGCAGCCAACTCTGGCTAGATACTTGTTCCCAGCAATGAGCCCTGTGAAAAACTTCTTGCTTAGGCAAAAGAAGTGGATTGTTTGGGGTTGTTTTTCTCTCCCCCCCTCCTTGTATTTCACAACAAAATGCTCTTTCTAAGGGACTTAGTTTCAACAGAGAGAAAACTAACAACCTCTTACTGTTTGCATTTGCTTTTTATCAGCTTGTACCCCATGGTACAAATCAGAATTAAATCTAGTGCACTGAAGACGTTGTTCTCTCTTTCCGATAGCAGTATCCCCCTCACCAGTACACTCTAGGTGGTAACATATTACAGTAGTCTTTTATGCGCTCAATCAATTGTCCAGCACTAGCATCCTCTGCCACAACCAAGTTTAATCTCTAAACCTCTTGCCCAGCAGCCACCCAAGTCTGTCCTGCCACTCAAGATACATTCTTTCACCACCCTCCCTTGCCGTGTTCATCCCAGAAAGTGTATGTTCTCTCTCTTCTTTTTCCATATAAGGACTCTTTAATTAAGCTTCACTGTGGCTGACTTGTGAAGTAGGTCTGCAGAGACACTGGACCCACCTTAGCAAGAGGCATGTCAACCAGTGTCACCTCTTAAACGGGAGTACAGTGTTCGGTCAAGAGCTTATTGGAACAAAATAGAGAAGTGTAATTGTAATAGTTAGTGTAATTATAATGGATTAGAGAAAATATTGTCCTGTAAAATAACTTCCAATAAAAATATGGCATTACCATGAAGATGTGATGTTATCATAGTGTAGAATCATAGAATGGTTTGGGTTGGAAGGGACCTTAAAGATCATCCAGTTCCAACCCCCCTGCCATCAGCAGGGTCACTCCCCACTAGACCAGGTTGCTCAAAGCCTCATCCAGCCTGGCCTTGAACACTTCCAGGGAGGGGGCATCCACAACTTCCTTAGGCAACCTGTTCCAGTGTCTCACCACCCTCACAGGAAAGAATTTCTTCCTAATATCTCATCTAAACCTGCCCTCTTCCAGTTTAAAGCCATTTCCCCTTGTTCTATCACTACCTGCCCTTGTAAAAAGTCCCTCCCCAGCTTTCTTGTAGCCCCTTCAGGTACTGGAAGGCCGCTGTAAGATCTCCCTGGAGCCTTCTCTTCTCCAGGCTGAACAGCCCCAACTCTCTCAGCCTGTCCTCATAGGAGAGGTGCTTCAGCCCTCGGATCATCCTTGTGGCCTCCTCTGGCCTCGTTCTAACAGGTCCCTTGGGTTGGGGGCTCCAGAACCCGACACAGTATTGCAGGTGGGGCCTCACGAGAGCGGAGTAGAGGGGGAGAATCCCCTCCCTCGCCCTGCTGGCCACACTTCTCTTGATGCAGCCCAGGATACAGTTATTGGCCTTCTGGGTTGCAAGCACACGTTGCCGGCTCATGTTGAGCTTCTCTTAAATATGTTATTCACATACTTAATAGACAAGGCATTGAAAAAGTATCTTACTGGATCTCTGTATCCAGGGAGGCAGCTCTGACAAAAAAAAATTAAGAGCCAGAGCAAAAGACTTGAAAAATGTCCTGATTTCCAGGCTCCTGTCATTTATGGCTCCCAGTCTCGAGTGTTTTCTCTAAGTTCACACAAAAAAATCATCCAGGTCTCCTGAATCCCACTCTAGTGCTTTAGTACCCCACAGGGGTATCCTTCCTTGCACAAGTAAAGATTAGGCCCTAGCCTTGGGAAAAAAAACAAACTTCCAGTAACCCAAATGATGTCAAGAAAGAAGAAGAGATGGAGGGTGTTTGTTTCTGCTGTTGTATCTAGCACCTACTGTGTTTGTGGTTCAGCTGAGCAGGAAGTGCTGGGAGGAGCAGACCCACATGCTGGTTGGCTTCTGCCTGAGTTCATTCCCTTTCAGTAATGTGTTATACTGCTTTATACTACAATGAGGTGGTTCTCACCCCTCCATGGGAACCCTGTGACAGGACTACATTTCACATAAGGCTGGGAATGAAATTTAAACACTGCCAGATTGCCATGGAGTATTGGCCCCCATGGCATTATAGCTGCTGAGGGAAGGGGGTCAGCTGTGTCATGAGAGATGCAATCAGAGAGTGGAAGAGGCATTGCAAGGGAAGAATTGTATTTAATATACCACTCTGGCTTGGCCTGAGTTTGCTAGGTTGCTAATGGAAAGATTTTAGGAGATTAGGGGAAGACTGATAATGTAATTTGTTTTCCTACCTTATAGACTGAGTTGTCCCAATGAGAGGAGGTAGGAGGTGCCTTGGGGAGGCAAGGGGGAAGATGTCATGAACAGCTTGTTCCTGAAAGGCACTGCAAACCACTTCTGATGACCCACAGCATATTTCTTTTATATTGAAGAAGGGGTGCTGGCCAGCAGGGAGGGTGGTTGCAAAGTTTTAAGATAGGTTCCCTGGGCTCTGCTCAGGCAAGATGTGAAGCCACTGAGTTACTATCAGGATTGCTCTATTCTTAGCATCCCAGTGTGTGTTCACCTCCCACATACCACTATCTAAATATAGACCCTACTGAAGGACAGATGCTGGCAAGTTATATCTGACCCCCTCCTCTCTTGCATTCTGTTCCCAAAAGCTAGGCCGAATTCCCTCGAGACACGTCCAATAATCAGCACGTCCTTTTGTCTCCCTAGGGCTGTACAAGGAAACTGGTACTGTACTGTTAAAGCCTGGTGCCAGCCCTGGCTTTCCTGGCCTCTCCTAGCACTGGCCTTCCCTTCAACACCTTTTCTTCTTGCTTTCCTCCTCATTTGTTGCCTTCACTCTTTTCCTTTCCCCCCTCAGCTAATTCTGTCCTTTCCCTCCTGTCTGATTTAATATGATCAATGAGAGGAAGAGGGCAAAGTACTGAAAGAAAACATGCACATGTATGTGCACGTACCTAGGTGCTGCAGACACCCAAACCTCTCGGACAAGAGCTCTTTTGTCACAACAGAAGTCCTGCTGAGAGGGCAGCAAGATGGACAATCTTCTGAGTAAATGTGCTTGATTACTTTTTAGTTCCAGTTTTCCACGCTGATTTGTATTTCCAGTAGCATAAATCAGTAAGACCCTGAAACCAGGGTTCCCTAAACCCAGCTGAAATCTAAACAGGACATTCCTTCCATGTGAGCCAAGGTATGTTATGGGGGAGTGTGTCCACAGAGGCACGGTGTGTAAGTGTAACAGGCAGTTACTTACAAGAGGCTCAGAGAATTTGTGGGGTTCCCCCATAAAAGGAGAGGTCAGTCCTCACAGCCCATGCTCGGAGGCTGGACAGTGCAGTCCCTCAGGGCCAGGTCTGTGGCTAGCCGTGACCACTTGTCAGAGTCCCTCAGGGTTGCCTCTCACTCGCACACAAAAATCTCTCCAGAGATCTGCTCTAAGAAGCAGAGAGGATTTCTCTTTGAAATGCCATTTTTCCCATCCTTTCTTGTCTTTTCAGAACAGCTGCAGGGTGACGCCTTCCCAACCTGTCTGCGGCCTAAGCAGCAGCTCCCTGGTAGTGATGCTTCATGTGGCTCGCTGGGTGCCCAGGAGAGGGCATCTTTCGGACATGGGGAGCGAGCGGCTGAGCCTGAGGGCAGCCTGACCTTCAGGGTGGGCAGCGAGCCTGGCCTTCAGACTGAGCAGCCGCCCTGGCCTGGGGCCTCAAAGGCTCAGTGCTGTCCTCCTGTGAGTGAGACCTGCAGGCTGCGGGTTGTCATTAAAGGACAGACCGTGCTGGCAGTCATATAAAAACTGGCAGGCTGGTGCTGGTCTGCGTCCAGAGGCTCTCCGGCCCCCAGCACACTGCACCCTGCTGACATGGTTGTGGATTAAGTCCTGTCCTTTCTCTAGGACGTGCTTTCTTCCTCCTCTCCCTGCACAATCCTCTTCTGCCTTTAACCCCTTTGCATTCCTCCCTGGCAAATGCACTGGAGTAGGGTTTGGTCATTAAAATGAGGCTGTGAATAGTTTGTTTCCCACTACACCTGGGAAGCAGATTCATAATCTTCAGGGGGGGAGGGGAGGGTTTATAAACCTGTGGGAGACTGACAGCCAGGAACATTTATCTGCTATTTTCGGACTCTTGTGCTGGAAGAGACCTGGTCCTGTTTTCCCAAAGAGGAATGGAAACAAGGAGAAGCCCCATCCTGGATTATAGAGCTAGCTTGCAGGCTCCTGCAACAGCACTGAAGTAACTATAGTTGCTTTAGTGCGTGGGCCTTCTGCCGTCCTGATAAAATCTGAGCACAGACCAAGCCAGAGTCAGCATCTTTACTAACCACAAAAGAAATGCATTGCCTGCTCACGTGGCTGAGCCTGTGGGGCAGCTTGTGTCACACCAGCCTCTTCTGATCTAAAGGTGCCTGAAGCAGCACCAGGCAATGTTGTGAGCTCAGCCTGACCCTCCCTCCCTGGGAACACTTGCCTGCAAATTCCAGCAGTACTGTGAGACCAGAGGATTGCAGGAAGCTTACTGGCTCTGCTCTGGGTGGTCACCAGCCCACATCCAGTTGGTTTCAGTGAGTATGGAGGAGTACCATGGGATGTTAGGAATGCTCTGAGCACCTGCTGGCAGCCTTTAACCCCCAGTCCCCTCACTCCATAACTCAGAGAGATATTTCAGCAAGTGTGTTTCCTTCCACTCAATGCTGAGCACCAAGCATTTGACCATGGAGCAGCAGAAGGAGACCCTCCTTCTAACCTTTCTTCAACTTTCTAACTCTCGGCAGTAGCTGCTGTGTGGGTAGGCAGGACTGGAAAATGTGTCTGCTATCTCTTCTCAGTTTACACCTGCACCTTGAGGGAGTATCAGGAAGCGCCACTTATATGTAACCGCAGAAAAGTGGTTCTTCAGCAGCAGTTCATGACAGACCCACACGTTCTCATTCCAGGTTTATATTAACCAGGAGGGAGATGAAGGACTGAAATGACAGAGGCTGATGGATGTGGCAGATGGGATGAGCTAGTCCCTATATTAAGCATGAAGGCAAAATTTGGGGTCTAGCTGGAGAGGCTACAGAGTTATAAAGTGCCAGTGAACACAGAAACAACTCGGAGCATAGCCCTCCTCTTTCCATCTTCTTCCCAGCAGGGCTGAGCCCTGGGTGTGCAGTGCACACACCCCATGGGTGCAGAGGGCCTGGGTCCTGAGACCAGACA
>NW_010333106.1:56172-56898 GCF_000700745.2 Antrostomus carolinensis | reverse complement strand
CCCCTTCTGCCCCTGCAAGAACAACGACGACAGCAATCCTCTCACATCCACTTCACTGGAGCTGCCACCAGAGTGTGGGCAAAGTAGCTTGTGTGATGTTATAGCTGAGTCTGGTTACTCAAGCAGCAAGGCTATAAGATATGGGAGAAGGTGCCCTGCTGTGTATTACCTCTCTGCAGGGATTTGCCACAATTTGTTCACTGCACCCTCTGTTAAGCAGCTCTGCACTGATTTGTCTCTTACTTAACTGCAAGATCTGAACAAATATTCTAGAAGCATCTACAAATCCAGCATATTACTACCTTGGGCCTGATTTGCCCTGACCCCGTGTTTTTGCCCAGCATTCTTTTATGTGCAAAATGAGTGCATTATGGGTGCCAAGGTGTCCTACAAGATTATCCCATTGCTTGCCTTTATGGGAGAAGCCTGTGGTTTTGGGATGAGTGGGCATTTGGTTTGCTTGCTTGCCATAACAGAAAGGCTAGGCTGGGTTTGGGGTTTCAGTAAGAAGTTTAACTGATAGATGATGGAACAAAAGGGAGAGGATACACTTGGTGTAAGATAGCCATGAGGGGCCAGATCTAGGAACTGGGCTGGAACTTGAGACTCAGACTCCATTCTCAGATACAGCAATGCATATCCTCCATAGCTCCTGTTCAGGCTAAACATTTACTCCAAGTTTACACCTGTGTAACAGGATATCATGTGGCCTGATGCAGATGTCTG
>NW_010333106.1:40194-56151 GCF_000700745.2 Antrostomus carolinensis | reverse complement strand
GGAATGGTTGACAGCAGGAAGTGCCTTGGAGCCACCATCTCTTCCCAATGTCAGCTTCCCCCAGGATAGTACCTGCAGGGGCTCTGTGCAAGTGTCAGGGATCATACCAAGGAAGCACAGTAGGGGTGTACAGAAGGACACACAGACATGTACAGGGACAGTATGGAAAGAGTTCCTGTTCCCTCTCTGAAACACATACTCCGTAAGAAACTTAGGAGATGGGGAATGAGAGGAGAAGAGCATGTAGGTGCTCTTGAGTCTTCATCTGCACTGAAGGACTTGAGTCGGTGACCAGGTCAGGCTGCTGCTCAGCAGAGTGACTCTCGGAATTAACAGGAGTACAGAGACTGACTGAAAGGCAGAGCCAGGGCTCACCCAAGAGGACTGCTCCTCCACCCTGGCAGCACACTAGTCTTTGGCCTTATTTTATTCTTCAGGAACAGAGCAATAGAAGAGCCGGCAGGAGACAAGCAACTGAACTAAACAGCTGCTGTTCTTCCCTTCATCCTTATTCTCTCTCTTCTGCTTTTCCAGATCCGAAAGAGAAGCAAAGCATGCCGTGGAGGCCTGTGGGAAAATGATGTGCTAGTATCCATCAATGGGAAGTCATGTGCTGGCCTCTCCCATGCTACTGCCATGCAGATCATCGATTCCTCCAACGGCATGCTCAACATCCGTGTGAAAAGGTAACCTGCTCCCAAGTGCCAGTGCTGTGACAATCCAGGAAGCAGGGCAGCTTCATCCAGCATAGCAGCTATCCACATCTAGCAGAAGGAAGACAGGCAGGAAGCCTTTGGTTTTTCCATACTGCAAGGTGTACTGGGAGAGCTTACCCATGGCTAACATGTGGCCATCCAAAAGTTTTGCACTGTCTCTGGCTGCTCTCCAGAGTGCCTGGCCCTGGGGCTGAACTGACTCCAGACATCCCTGCTCCTGCTCCTCAGGCGGGAGGAAAATATTTGCAGTGTGAGGGTTATGCTGCAAAGGATGAGCAATTTAGGCTCCAGGCAAGCAGATGCTATAGGGCAGTTAATCTCGGCAATTACCAGAGATTCCAGTTCATTCTGGGTAAATAACTGTTCTGTAGAAATGGATTTGACTACACATTGGATAATTGAGCCAAGAGAAAGATTACCCTAGTATTTACTATAGCAGGCCATTGTAGTCTGACAGAGTGTGAACTGACTTACACAAAGGTAAGAGTCCCTTTCTGCAGGAAGAAATATCTCTGGCAAAGTCTCTAATCCAGCAGAATACTGGAGACCAGGCCCAAATTTAAGCATAAAAATGGTCCTAGTAACGTCCCTGGTTCTACCTGTGCTAAAGCTAACCCAGTGCCTCAGAGCATGCTGGATAAGGCCCAAGCTGGAAACGAATCATATGAAGACAAAGGCAGCAAAGCTATGTGAGGTTCTAGTTAGTCCACACTACTGCCAAAACAGAAATTACCCTCAGGAAATAAGGCCCTGGTGAAGGGGGCTGGGAGATGTGATTTTCTACAGCCCTGAAAAGACAGAGCACTGTGAGCAGTGGGAGGGAGAGCCTCACTGCTTGCTGGCATCTGTGAAGTGGGGGCAGAAGTGGGCAGTGCTCAGGGAAGGAAAGCCTGAGCATGTAGGATCTTCCCCTTGGCTGCAGGGAAAGCGCCAGTGCCTTGTGATGTGCTCACTTCATACCCTAGCTGTGATTAAGTGGGATGAGCAAGCCGTGCATAAGGTGTCCAGAATAGCTCCTGGTCCCTTGCCAAGGCCTTGTCTCACCCCATTGGAGCTTATCTGCAGCCAACAGGTGCCTGGGCAAATTCCAGTGGGCCAAAATCAGCACACTTTGAATTAGCAAAGTGACAAAGGCAGGCTTCTCAAAGCCCTCTGGGAGCCAACATTGGATGGTTTGGAAATAACATAACCAGTTGGCTTCATCTTGGGGTAGTGGACAACTCATCAAATATTGCTTGCTGATCGCATCTCTATTCCCACTTCATATTTATGTTCCCAAAGAAAACACCAATCAGACCCATTCAGAAAGGAGGCGTAGCTGGGTGGCTGGAGTATACAAGGTCATACGTGTATGTCTGTCAGTGTGGGATGTGTATGAAAAGAGAGAGAGAGAAAGAGGAAGGGAGAGATTGTCACCTGACAGTGCAGAACAAGGGAAACTAGCTTACGAGCAGCTATTCTTTTCAGTTACCTGGTCAATTATTTAAAGAAGAGGAAGGGTGACAGAGCACTGGAACATGCTGCCCAGGGAGGTTGTGGAGTCTCCTTCTCTGGAGACATTCAAAACCTGCCTGGATGCCTTTCTATGTGATCTCATTTAGGTTCCTGCTCCGGCAGGGGGATTGGACTGGATGATCTTTCGAGGTCCCTTCCAATCCCTGACATTCTGTGATTCTGTGATTCTGTGAAGGATTGCCCTGTTTTGCTTGAGGAGCTTTGAGTTTTTTCCCCAGTGAGAGTTCATAACACCAAATATTATTAAAAAAATAAACTGTGACAGAAATTGCCCCACCCTTAGCTTCCACAAATGTTTGCATTTGACATGAGTATAAATTTTTCACAATTCGGAGTTGGGATCCAAGTTATAAATTCCACAGCTTTACAGAGGCAATGCCTGGCTTCCCAGTATGCATGCTCAGAAGGCAAATACTTAGGGCTCCTTTATCACTCTAACAAGCCCCAGTGACTATGGCAAGGGAAGGAAAAAGTTCCCCACCCCATCTGTGTGGTCTGGAGTGAAACTGCTGTTGAAATCCAGACTCATTCTTGAGGAGAAGGAGGGCAGAGCTGGCTCTTTTCCCATCAGCATAGCCAGTTCTCCCTCCCTCTGGCAGTCAGCAATCAGTCTGACTGCTCCAGTCTGCCCTGCCCCTGCTCTAGTCATCCTTCCAGGCTAGAAATTGCTATATCTAAGCCAAAGGCGAATGCCACCATGCATAGGGCTGGCTGGCAGGGCTGTAGTACCATCATCACAACCCAGGCACTGGTAGCGAGCTTGCAGAGCAGTCCCGCAGCAAGCGGACCGCACATCAGGGCAGACTCCTACCACAGGACAGAAGAGTCCTACCCCCAAAAAACACTTGGGCCTTTTTCTCCTACGTCTTTGCTATTTACTCCCATCAGGGGACATCCTACTGTGCTGGGGAATGTTTGCTATGCAGGAATTTGCCTCCCCAAGAGAAATGCCTGGGGAGCTGATTGAACTGGCTCAGTAGATTTTCATGCTCTCAGGGTGTTCTGATTTTCAAGTGTTTAACACTTGGTATTCAAAGAGCCATGAAGCAGAAAATCAGGATGAGAGCATGTAGCTGATGTCAGAGATAAGTCTGCCCTTGGTGTCTACACTTCAGGTGTCTGTACCACCTGAAGGACACCTGAAACACCAGCTCAGTTCTTAACCCTCTCTCACATGTGGAGGTTTCCTGCTAGCTCAGCCCCACCAACCAGACCTTGCTCACCACTTTTCCTTCTCCCCACAGGATAGTTGGTGGGGACCAGACTGGCCCACGGCTCCAGCGCTCCCCTTCTCCAGGGCAGCGAGTGCTCTCCCCACCATCCCCGCTCAGCCCCCCGGCGCAGCTTCTCAGCCCTGAGGAGCCAGCAGGAGCCCCAGCCACCACACAGCCCTCACAGCCACAGAGGTCACAGAAGCACCTGGAGAGCCTCACCTCCCCACCAGACAGTGAGGCCTACTACGGTGAGACAGACAGTGATGCTGACAATGTGGCCCAGGAGAAGCACCGCCGGGCTCGCAAGAAGAGCCCACGCTCCCCGCCCGACAGCACCGCCAGCAAGGCGGACGCGCCTCAGGACGAGGTATCCCTGTCTGAACAGAGCGGCTACGAGAGCATGCCAGAGGCTGCTGCACAGGGGGGAGCTGAGGTGGCCAGCTCTGGTGGGGTGGCCAAGAGAGAGATTGCCTGCCCACCTGGCAGCCGCACAGACACTCCCTTCTCAGAGAGTGAGGGACAGTTGCGGCCACCGTCGACAGAGGGACGGGAGCTTTCTCCAGAGGCGATGCTCCTGCCCCATGCCACCAGGGTTATCCAAGCGGAACGCCATCTCATCCCCATGGTGGGGCCAGTGGAGCACCCAGTTGATGAAGACCTAACCACCACATATGCAGAGAAAGCCAAACAGGCCAGTAAGTCCTCTGTACCCTGTCACTCACCCATGCCCCCTTCCTATGCTGGATCTACTTCCAAAAGCCTCATTCCTGCAAATGTTAAGGGGGTTAGCTCCTCTAGCTTGGGAAGAAGCAGAGTCAAGTCAGACCTGCAGGGACTGGGGCTTCCTATTGCAGCTTTGGCACTAGGGTCTACCTCACCCAGAATGTCCCAAGGAACAGGTGAAAGAGTCTGGGATCTGGGAGTCACTTGTAGAAGCTGCAGCCACACAACCAGGTGTGCTCTAGCACCTATATATGTACTTGAAACAGGGTGGAGGTCACTGATTTCTTCAACGCTTTGGGCTGAAGAAGACTCAGGGGAAATGATGGTGTCAGGAAAGAAGTTGGGGGTTAAATTTCCCAGGCCTGGCCTTTCAGAGATCTCGCAGCAGCTCAGTTTTCTCCTTAGCTATCTGTGTGCCCAAGTGCAGGGCGCTTGTTCTGAGGGGCTCCTGAGGAGCGCCCTGTTCAGCTCAGCTCTCCTTGGGCACAGAGGCATGTAGTGTTACACATGACTAAGGACAGAGATAATTTTCACTCAGCACAGCCCTAGAAGAGTGTTGTCAGTAGCTCATTTATTTCTCTCACCCTGTCAAGCTCAGGGAGGGGCCTTGTCTACATTGGCTTTTGGAGGGTGTTTCCTTTGCAAGCACTTACTGCAGCAAGGGTGTCCATGTCTGGCAGCAGCTGGTGAGCTCTGGTAGAATTTACCACACATTTGGTATTGGTAGTGGAGGGCTGCCAGCAAGGACAGACAGGAGCTGGTAAATCAGGTGTTGGAACAGTTCCTTGTAGTGGGACCCCTTACTAACCAAGACCTTTCTAGGTGAAACAAAGTACTGAAAAATGTGGATGACGGATGTGAAGTGACCTTAATTGTGAATATCTTTCCTGGTTTCTGCTACCCATGGAGTATTTCAAACCCAAACATGAACGCAGAACAAGATGTTACCTGACTTCACAGTTGTGATCTATCCAATAATATTAAAAACAAAGTAATCAAAAACTTGTTTTCATAATGAGTACCTCAGTATGCAGTATGATTGACTAACTTATACTTCTCTGGGGCCAGAAATAAAGCAGGTTTTTAAAAAGTGCTTTAGCTGGGGGACAGAATGGGAAACAGAGACTCAGAGGAGTTAGTAGATTGAATCAGAAATAAAGCACACAGATTCTAACTTCTGATTCTCTGCTCCAAATGCTAGACATCTATCACCAGACCAGATAACACTGCAAGGCAATGGTTAAGCCTCTCTTTTCTCTTTTCCATGGGCTAAACATTCCATCATCTATTCTGCCTAAGGGTTCCTATGGAGGTAACTTTCAAATCTAGAGTGCTTCTGTCAGGCAGAGCACTGTCTTACTGCTCTGCCTTGTGTTGAGAGGACAGACTCTGTTGGGTCTCTTATGTCAGGCCCTGCTAAGCAGTACAACTAACTTGGTGCCTTGTAGTATTTCTTCCTAGTCTTTAGCACACAGTTTCCTTAGGATAGCAAAGAAAGCAGCAATTTCAGCCTCCCTGAGGATGAAGCTATTTTTCCTCCCTTTGAATAATGTACAAGCATGACGTGAATGTCGAGAAAGGCATGTTCAGCTGCTCCCTGCCACCTGATAGTCCTAGCAGTGGATGAGCAATTGCTTTACATCAAGACTTATTTTCATGGACAGCGTCAGTAAAGAAGGCTCCCAGGAAAGCTATGTATTTAATGCAGAGCATTTCTGATGGCAAAAATAATATCCCATGGCAGAAGGTGATGCAACTGTATTGCCAGCTAGAGTTAGGGTTCCCAGAAGCACTGCAGACTGAGATAATATTTTATTCTCCTATTACCCCTCCACTGCTCACCCCCATTCTGGTTTATGTTTAGCCATGGGTGTCCTTATGCAAGAGTTACTCTGCCATGGATGGCAATTTACATGGCCAGCTTGGCCTTTTCTTGGGTTAGGAATCTTGGCAGTAAATGTGAAGGCAAAACTCTGTGTCCTGATCATGCTGGAGCAGAGCAGCCATTAAAACAAAAGTCACAATCAGCAGCCAGTAACTCTGTGAAGGAAGGAAGCAAGGAAGGAAGAGGGATGGAAGGTGTCCATTATGTGGTGAACAGAGCTAAGGAGCACCTATACCTGAGATAAACACAGGAGGATGTGGGACTGCTGAGCTGCACTAGCTCTGTGAGGAGAAGCTATCGGCATGGGAAGCATGTGGTACAGCATCTCTTGCCAGAAGGATGTAGCCTTGGCAAGGATGTTTGGGCTTGCTTTGGTTCCTACAGCTGCTCCAGACTCCCATGGAGCCAGCGGAGTTTAAAGCTCTTTTTCTCTGCCTTTCTTTGGCGATACCCACAGCACAGCAGCCTACTCTGGGACACAGACACTCCTGGGTTTTGCTAAACAGGAATGCAAAATCAAGCTTATGGCTTAGAAGCCCAGCTAAAAACCAGGACACTAGGTATGTTTTAAAAATATGAGTTAACTACGGTAGATGACTTGGACGATCAGTCATGGGAGCCTGGGGCTTGATATATACGCAGTAGACGTTTAAGGACCATTCTGACTACCTAATCAGGTGTCTGCCTGGTGGAGCACTACCTCTCTGAATAAATTCCCAGTGCACCTGCTCAGCACACTCTCCTTGCTTTGCCGTGGCCTTCTCCATTTCGGCTCCCACCGCTGCACCACACAAATATGAAAAACTGCTTTTTGGTTTGTTGGCACTGTTATACAGATGGTTCCTCACCGTTTCTTTCTAAAATGTACTCCTTTCTCATGCCTGCTCTGTTATTTTCTCCAGTTTTGGGGATATTTCTCTTGTCCTTTGTATTCATTCTTTCTAACTTTTCACTGTCCTTTTTAAGCTACAGAGACTTTCTCCCTTTCTCACCTGTCCCTGAACCTCAGGCAAACAGAATTGCAGGTACAGTATTTCTAGATCAGTATCTGGAAACATCAGGTTTCTAGATGAGTATTTGAAATCCCTGTACAAGAACAGAGATACATAATAATTCTTTTGTACACCACCAAGAGTAGCAACTGACATTCTTCACAACTCTATTGCCCTGCAAGGATCTCAGTAAGACTACTATTGCCTGTTAGCTCTTTTCTCAAACTTAAGAGCTGTAGCTCTGCTCTTTATTTCCTATCTCTAGAGCTTTTGCAGACCTTTGTCCTCACTGTGCTTTCCAAAGCCGTAAGCTTTCCAGACCACAGGCAAGTTGATTCAGCTGCCTGCCTCCCCTTTTCTGTATGATTTTCCTTTGTTTCTGATATTGTTAGCAAATCTGGTCTGAACTGACTGTACACTGTCCTCAAGATCATCAGTGAAACTAGGAAATGCTTCCCATATTCCCCTACCATCCTTCCCAGTCTCACCATGATGAGTGATCAGTCTTTATGCTCTGATTATTACTGATTCATTTTCTCTTAATTTTCATCTGATTGACATTTCTCCAGTACATTTATTTTTTTGCATCAACTCCACCAAATTCTGACACCTACAGCTGCTTTCCCTGCCTTTGCTAAGGGGATAAAAATCATGTGGCATTGCCAGAGGTGACACTGCTGTCTAACAACATCTGCTTTGTTTTGTAGTAACACAAGAGCAAATGGAGCTCACTTATTTACACTAAGCAAAGATTTGACTCCAGCAGAACACAGTGTGGTGGCAAGTACCAACAGCCTGAGATGAGGATTTGGCAGTGGGTGAGGTGGAGCAAAATAACCACAGGGAAGAGGGGACAGCAGCTGATGGTGCCAATGTCCTGTGTGTCTTCAGGTGCTGAGCTGTGCCTCTCCTTCCCCAGCAAAGACACAAGGCCTTGGAGCTCCCTGGAGAGGCAACAGCCCTTGCAGTGAGGTTTGGGCTTGTCTCCTTCCAAAGTTCCTGCCCTATTTGCACATTGGTATTGGCTCATTTTTTCCAGCTTGTGGGATAAGCACATACATCATCCCAGCCCTCCACAGGACACATGACTTGGACATGCCTGCTCAAAAACCACTCAGAGCATTGCTGATGCAGACCAGTGGGGCAGTGTGGGGAGCCACACACCATCCAAATGTGGGGAACTTGCCCTACAAGTAATAGGGCTTCAGTCCTCATTGCTATCCAGTGGCTACTACGCACCCTGGTGTTTTGCTCAGAACAGCCAGCAAACAGGGACTCTGCTGTACTTTAAATGAAGTCCAAGAGAACATTCACACCTGTGAATAGCCAATATTTTGCCTAATCTGAAGAAAAAAAGTACGAAATTATTTCCTTCCCACTAAACAGTGACTTGCTGTCTTTAAAGAGGTGATTAATCCCTGGGGAAACTGGGGATCTTTAGGGCCTCAGTTCATTATCACTGTAAAGGATAAAACCACATCCCATCCTGTGATGATTTCTGTGCTTCTTGGACAGTGCAGCAGGAAAGGAAGAGGTAACAAGACAGGGAAAAAATGAAAATTAAATAATGGAGTGAGTTTCAGGAGGTTAGCACAAAGCAGGAGCTTGTGGCAGGGAGAATCAGACTATTGTTGTCACACATAATTGCTAATGAGGTTCTTTGGTTCCTCATATCTCCTGCAGTGTCCTCCTCTGCTTACCCCACCCTCAGAGACTTGGGATCCATCTGTAGCCAAGGCTGCTTCTCCTTAGCCACCAGTGTTCTCTAAGGTGCACAGTATTTTCACTCCTATCCTAACTATCTCCCAGGGACGATGGGCTCAGGCTTTCTCACAACTAGAAATACCAATTGCTAGCAGAAGACATACCTACCAGGACAGCAGTCTAGTCCTAACTTGCTATCACACTGTAGGAATTTGTGTGAATGAAAGAAGTGCTTCAAAATATCTCCATTTAAACTTATCCACTGGACTATTTTTAGTTCCTAGGACTTAAGAGCTTCTCCATGTATGGTAGGGGAAGGGAGGGAAAAATGGGTGGGGAAATTTCCTCCTCTGCTTTATATGGGCCTGGCAGCCTGTGCAGAATCATCAAAGTTACTACATTCCATATCAGAAAAGGAAATCCTTCATGTTTAAAGCGGATGTACAGCAGCATCACTTGACAAGACAGGATGCTTATAAATAAGTGGCCTGTTCACTGGAGGGTCGTGCAGATTACCTCTTTGAAGAGTGACTGCAGTTACGTTACTCTGCAGAGCGGGTGACTGCAGCAAGCCATCTGTCAGCCTGTTACAATCAGTGTAAGCCACAGGAGCTGTGAACAAGATAAAGTGCCTGAATGGCAGTTTGAACTTACTGCACCACATTTTCTACTTGGCTTTCAGCTTTGGCAGTCGTGACTCTAATGGTCACACTTAGGTGGTTGTGAGGCTAGCTTACTGGTTTCACCATTCACTGCAGTCTAGAAGACCAAAAGGTTTAGGATAGTAGTCAACTGTCCCCATCCTACCTGCTTTAAAGTAGAATAGAAAAGCATTCTGCTCAGACCAGGAGATTAAAATTAATTGCCTGAACTATTGATCTTTCAGGAACTCTGTTCCTAGCAGTATGAAGCAATGCTGAATAACCCTTGGCCTTTGCTTAAGAATATTCCACTTAACTAACATTCAGTTTTGAGTTCTCTGCAGCTTGGAAGACATTTATTAAAGAAGACAACAGTGAGATAAACACTGTGCATCTGAAGCCTTCTTCCAGTTCCAGTTCCAGGCTTGAGTATGGCATTTGAGCTTATGCCTTTGGTTTATGTTCCTCTATCGAAAGCACAGGGGTGGTATTTTCAGGCTGATGCATTAACTGCTTGGTCAGAAGGCAGAGATTATAAGCTAATGTTGTCTGTCTTGGCTAGTGTGGATGAATTTTTCCTTCTTTCTTGAGCCATCTCAGAAATTGTTACAAGTAATTGGCCATCTTCCTCAGGTATTCTTACTGGAGACTTCCAGCATCATTTTCTTGGGCATCACTCTTGTCCAGCATTTCAATGCAGATGCTGAGGGTTGCAGCACTGAAGTAAGGCTGATAGAGCTCTGCTCTGCTTCACCTTTGTACCTCAATGCTGTCCTGCTGCCCCAGAGCCTGATGGAGACATGGATTTAGCTGAACATTTAGCCCATTGGCTCAAGATAAAGCTAGCTGCATAGAATAAGGGGGAAGATCTTTAGTATTTGAAGATATTTGGAGGAAAGCAGTATGTGAGCCCTGAAATGAAAGGGTATATACTCTCTTTTGCCCTGGTATTTCCACTATATGAGATACCATTTTGAGCATCTTTTTTAAATTATCAGTTACTCAGGCATTACTTCTCTATGTTAGTATTGTCAGCACAGGGACTCTGACTCTAGGTCACAGTTCTTCAGACATGGTCAGAGGTCATTCATCATCCTACTGCTGGTGAAACAGTGTCAGCAGTTCTCTTCTGAGCTCACACTTCCATGGTCCTTGCAGAGCCCCAATTAGTGATTTCTCAGAATATGCTGCCACACATATTAAGTTAACATAAGTCTATCCTTGCACATGCACTTCTGGAGGGACTTAGGATGCATAAGGCTGATAGGGAACAATGGGATTAAGACAAAATTTTGCAAATAATTCAGATCTCAAGGTGATTACAGCAATGATCACACTGAAACAACGATATATATAACCCCACAGACTGTCTTAGCCAAGCTGATAATTTCTAGGTTCCATGATTTTGAGAGCTGAGTTGAAAGAAATCATAATGTAAACAGGCAATGGGAATCCCTCTTCCTGTCCAATGTTGTTTCCATCAGTTCTAAAAGTGATATGGGACTTGCTGACAAGGTTGGGACAAATCTGCTCAGAGACAACACTGAAAGGAGACAAAATTATAGTGATGGGGGAGGGAGAAGCATAAAAGGGTGAGGCATAAAAGGACTTTGAAAAAGGGTAAACAGAGTCATTACTCAACAAAAGTGAGAGAAAATTATAGCTAGGAAGGAGAAAACTGTCAATCTGACAAATAATCATCCTTCAGTTTCACTTAAATCCATCCTAGAAAGGGAGATCAGTTTGTTGTGAGATCTCTAAAGCTTCTCTGTCATCAGTCTATCTACTGCTTATGTAAACCAAGAATCTAGCCCTTTGTATAAAAGAAACAGGAGCAGGAACAGGGGCAAGTAGAGTCAGCATATCTTGATACACTAACTACACTGAAAGGATAAGGCTGACTCATATTCTCTGTAGAGGTAACATGTACAGAATTAGTGAAAATTGTATCAGAATGGCCCTCAGTCCCTGATAAATACCCTGGAATAATGGGAAGGGTCTGGGGAAAGAGACCAAGAATAGCACCCTTCTTATGGACACAGGTTCTGGGGATAAGGAAAAAAAAAAAAAAAAGTTTAGCTTCAGTTAGTTCTTTGAGCACACTTTGTGGAAAACAAAATGATCAGTTAAAACAACATGGACTAGTAAAAAGTAGAAAAAGAGAGTCTTTGAGTAGAAAAAGAGTCTCACTGCACAGTCTTTGACCTGTGCAGTAAGAGAAGATTTTGTGGCTAAAGAAATAAGGTGGACATAGTATATGTTGGCTTCTGTAAGATATCTGATATGGCTCCACATGACTTTTCCAATGAGAAAAATATGGATGAGATAGGACTACTGTAAGGTGACTGCACAATTGGCTAAGAATAGAACAGAAAACATAACTATTAATGGCTCATGATGTCAGATTAGCTAACTGGCTAAGTTGGTAGTAGTGTTTCACTGGACTTCTGAATCTAAGAGGACTACCTCTATATTTTCACCCATGGAACTTTAAACACTAACATATGTCAATCAAATGTCCTCTCCACCTTAATGTTAGATGACTGGTGAAGAGACAGATGATTAAAAATCACAACCCTCCTCTCTTCTGTCAGTGGATCTTGTCCTCTGGCTGCATCTAGGCAGAACTGGCAGTATGTGCTGTGAGGCACCCCACAGCCCCAAAGCTGCTACTGTTCAGAACTGAGACCTGGCTGGGACACCTTGCAGCTTTTCTCTGGTCTTTCATCCCACAGAAACCCAGGTGTGTGGGGAACACAGGGGAGGGAGGTGGGTTACGTGGATCGAAGAGGTACATCGCTATTGTCTTCCTATCTGCTTTTTCAACTGCAAACTCCTGCTAGTGAAGCTTTTTAAATGCTTTTTGTTTCTCTTGAGTGTGTTTTACCTAGCAAGCAGTAACAGGAAATAGCAATAATACCATTTTTATTGGATGGCCTGAGGATTCAGCAGAGATTGCTGTGTATTAATCAGCAGATGAAATAAGGCATGGAAGGTATACAGTTGTCTCGTGAAAGGCTGAATTTTTAAATATAGTAGGAGCTTGACTGGTTGCAGAAAAGGACTAAAATCAATTGGATAACAAGAATATATGGCAACTGCTACAGGATTAATCAAGTCCACAGACTCAGATGGTGAGCGTATGCTGGTCTGTATTACTAGAGAGTGGATGCTGGAAACACTGAAGGACAAAGAGATGATAAATCAGTGATATCCTGCTGGCGGACATCAGGCAATTTTGTGAGCAGCAGAACTAACAGATCTGCTCATTTCTCATTCTCATTCTCTCATGTCTAGTAAAATGCAAAACTGTCTGATGTTTCTCACATTCAGAATGAGAACTCATAACCTCTCTGTTGTTTGTGTTCTCCAGTTTTTGGTGCTTAATTAAGACTGTACTCAGGCTTCCTGCTTCCTATGGTGTGGTCTGTCTCCTCTGTCCTGCCACCTCTTTCCATGTAAACTTGTAGGAGCATTGTATCTTTGTGACTTCAGCCTCTTAAAATTAGCAAATAGGCTCAAAAGCTGTTAGCATGAAGCAGGTAAGACTGAAAGACATGCAGTATGACTGCATAAACCTTTTTTTAGGAAATCAGGCTAAAACTGCAAAAGACAGATTCACTGGTGCATTCAACAGGTACTGACCTGGCAAAAGAAAGCTCTCCTTTGGCAGTCTTGTTGCAGAAGACTATGTAGGGAATATCCAAGGCCCAAGTGTGAGCTATCAGCACAGGAAAGCTGACCATGCATGCTGCCTTTGGCACTGAGGACACATTTCCATCCAGCTCAGGAAGGAAGGCAAACTCCCAAGTCAGCTGAGTTACAGGAGTTACAGAATGGCTCAGAATGATCAAAAATCTACAAAATGACTGGGCATGTTTTTTTCCATGGGTTGTTGATTCACCTGCAGAGAAGCTTGATTTCTGTTTTTCTAAAACCAGGAGATTGTGGTGGGGAAGCGTCTCACTGGGAGCTCTTAAAATCAATAGACATTTAAGAAGAAATACTGGTTGACAAGTGCTTAACTATATATTTAACTTCAGATACAGGCTTAAGTGTTGCAGACTTGAGTAGGACTGAAGCATTTTCCTATAGCATCCTAAACTGGAGCTGAAGCCATATCTATGCTTTGTAGTATGCACAGATTATGTGATGGAAGTGTACAAATATCCAAGAATGAGAAACAAGTTTTCTGTCCCAAGAGTTTTACCACTTCTTTTAAGTAAAATAACATATATTCCTCTGCTTTACTGTTTGCAATTCAAAAATTGGTCAAAGCTTGAAAGCTTGAAGCTTTCAACAGAGAAATACTTAAACGGCCAATATAACCTATCCAAATCTTATTTTGAAAGGACTCCAGGTATGAAAAGCATGAGCTCTCTATAGCCTCTAATTACTTACTGAGATATCTGCAACATTAGCCATGGAAAAATGACCTTGTCTAACATAAATAGCTGGAAGAACAAAATTCTAGTTGATCCCATGTGAAAAAATAGTAGACAAGTAGTATTTCATCACAGAGAAACAGGCTTTTTAATCTCTGAAATTTACATTGTGCTTATTTTCTGTGGTAATGGCTTTTCTAGAATTTGGTCTTTTGTAATAAAATTTACCATTGTTTATCTTCTAGTGAACATGAACAGTATCTGACATCATGTAAATCTGCTTGTTGAGTAGTTTTCCTGAGCAAACATTAAATATTTTTTTAATAGGGCCTGATTTTGAAAAGATTTATACTTTTTAAACTTCCCTTTACTGTAATTAATAACCTAATTCATTTAACTTCAGTGAAATTTAGTTAAATTAAGTTAATGGAAAAATCTTTGTAGGCTTTGCTTAATAGAGATTTTTAATTTTTGTGGATTATTCCAACAGAATTCAGTGCTTTGAAAGTTAACAAAAAGTTTTCTATAGAAATTATCCACCATACCAGCACTGATGAGAGTTTTATAACCCTTCCGTTTGCTCTTTTATTTATTCCATGTGAACGTTCTTAATAGGGAATTTTTTCTGTACTGCAGAGCTGTATTTTCATTTCCAATTGCATATATCAGACTCTACAGGGTTTTCCCAAAGAGACTGGATCCCTGTATGTGTTAATTATTCACCAAAGAAGAAGAGATTGAACCACATTCATTGCTGTTGCTGTAAGAGCCTCTGTATGAGGCATGACATGTCTCTCGTATAGCAACACAGCCTATGGAAGTTGTCTTCCTTGGCATGCAGCGATGGGTAGTGGATCTCTGGAGGCATGGTCAGACCTTCCCTCTTCTACACTCACTGGAGATGATCCGCTTGAGTCCAGGGCTACAGTGTCGCTAAGGCTGAGGCTGCCCGGAGGGAGAATCACAGGGCAGTGTCCTTTGGCCACAGCTCTGGGATTCTCTCACAGGACCTATTGCTCATGTACAGAAAGAGGCAGTAAGATGAGACCTAGCTGAAGTGTGAGGAGATGCTGAGCAGGCCACAACTGCGGAGATTTGTAGACTCCCAGCACCGTCTGTTCCCTTCCTCCCCATCCACTCCAGTCCTCACTATCAGCATCTTATCTTTCAAATCTTTCAACACCTCTCAGTCTGCAGCACTGGAGCTCTGAATGGTGCTGCCAAAACATCACTCCTTGGCCTCCAAACACTCCATCACCCTCCCTGGGCACAGCCACACTCTTCAGTGGTGTAGGTAACAGTGTCTGCCATTTCAAGTCAACTAAACCACTTCAGCCACCCAGGATCCTAATGCTCCTGCTAGATGTTCCTTAGTCCTGGTACACAACAGGAATCTGTAACATGGACTGGTTCTCCTCAGACGTGGAAGGAAATCGATATACACAGGAAAAAAAGGCCTCTCCTCTATCTTTTCTTTCCTTACATTTACCTGGAGCTGGGTGCTCTCTGAGGGTTTCAGACAAGGAAAGTTGCTTTCCTCCTGGGTGGGTTTCTCTGCCTGTCCATGTTGGACATGACCACTGTGTTAGTCTCATCTCTTTGAAGGGCTCCTTAGCACAGAAATGCTGGACACTGAGGCACTGGAAATGCTAACTTGAAGCTTGTACCTTTCTAACCTGAAGCTTGTGCCACAGAAACAGTGAGAGTATAGAGTATAGTTTCTTGTTTTAAAATAAAAAAGAGGACTCTCTCCTCCCAGGGAATAGAGGCTGCAGGGAAGAAGGAGGGTGTTAAGTGCCAGGTGACAATGTCGATCACACTGCTCAGTGATGAAGCTAAGAAGACAAAAATAGACAAAGTGACCTCATGGGTTTCAGCAGCAATGCCTACGAGACAAAAGAGAGGCTTTAAAAGGCTTGTGGAGCTGATAGCAAAGGGCTTGGACACCTCAGAGTTTTGGTTCTGCTCCAGCAGGGAACTGCTTTGCTTCTCTCTCATTGCATCTCTGTTTATGGGGAGTTGTGAATTAAACGGGCTTTGTGACATGCCCAGCTCTCCAGGTCTGGACTCTTCCTTCTCAAGCTTGGATCAGCCCTATGCAGGTACAAATGGTCTCCTCTTTTCTATTTTTTCTTTTTTCTCTTTTCTTTTCTTTTCTTTTCTTTTCGTCTTTTCTCGGCTT
>NW_010333106.1:38496-40164 GCF_000700745.2 Antrostomus carolinensis | reverse complement strand
TCTTTTCTTTTCTTTTCTTTTCTCGTCTCTTCTTTTCTCGTTTTCCTTTTCTCGTCTTTTCTTTTCTTCTCTTTTCTTTTCTTTTCTTTTCTTTTCTCTTCCTTTCTCTTCTCTTCTCTTCTTCTTCTGCTTTTCTCTTCTTTTCTCTCCTTTTCTCTTCTTTTCTCTTCTTTTCTCTTCTTTTCTCTTTTCTTTTTCTTCTCCTTTCCTTTCCTCTCATTTTTCTTCTCTTCTCCTTCCCCTATTCTTTTGCCTATTGTGACTTCACTCTTGCTCTTTACCTTCAGAAAGTAATGTCAGGAAGATTTCTCTTCCCTTTTTTCTTAAAACTGTTGTGGGAGATTGTAGCTTGAGTACCAAGATCATTTTTCTGTTGGGAGGATCGGTATCATTATGTGCTTTAGCCTTTGATGAGAAGGAAAGCAGGAAGAAGAGAAGAGGTAGGGGAGTAGCAGGTCCCAGAGGGCCTTGACAGCTGCTTCAGAGCACAGGGCAGTTCAGAGCAACTTCCTAGGGAAGTGCCTGGATGCTAATGCTGAGCCAGGACCAGGAGTTGGTGGGGGCAGAGTCAAGACTGTCTCCTGTTGTATTTTCTCTGGCAGTATTTGCTAGCCCAGAGCTGAGCACTTTTATGGTACTCTGCTGCTGGAAGGGGCTGCACAGACACTTTAGACAGTGTAGCTCCCTATCTTTTAGCTCCCAATGCCAGAAATCTTCCCATGAGTTACTCAAGACCCAGAGTTTAAATATTCTGGACTTAAGTAAGATTCTGTAGTGCTGCTTTTCCTCCTTGTAAATTCAGAAGAAAAATATGAGCCAGGTGAGGTGTAGTCGTTTGTAACAAGGATGCTTGTGGTAAGAAAGAAATATCTCGTTTCCTCCATTGTAAACAACCCCCAGAGACACATGTGTGCAGATTTCTAAGTGGAGTGGACTGTAGCTCATTTCCATCATGGACAGCAGGTCTTTGAGGGCAAGTCTCTGACTGCCCTGAAGAGCAGTAAGTCTCCACAAAAACCTGGAAACTACTTTAGTCTTGGTTCACCAAGGTGGATTCATTCTGTAAGGGAAGCTTTGCAGAGAGCCTTCCCTTTGCAGGTGTGAGTACAAATAGTTAGTCATTTTGTCAGCATTGATTTGCTGTTTCACGTTTTCTGGGTGCAAAGGGGAGGAACGCACTGTGCATCCACATGAGGTGATCCCACACCACCATAAGGCCCTTTGTTGAAATCCCAAAGCAGCAGCATGTGAATGCAGCAAACCATAGAATGGCTGCAAACCTTGAGAAGTGTCTTTCCTTGTATTTATCGTAAAGTTTCCTGGAAGGATGACTGCTCTGCAAATCAACACCTTATTTTCAGCATGGAGTGAGAGAGGGAAGCTCTTTCTGCTGTGGTTACACTGGTGCAGTATGGAATGACACCTGCCACAACTGTGCAGCCTAGCTGGGTTTCGGGGGACATCTGCAGCCCTCAGGAAAACTAGTATCTTTCTTAGCTAATCTCCCTGTCCCTCACTGCAGGTAACTTTGCCATATTAGCAGGTCCCCATTGAATGAATGCTCTGTGACAAAATGGTCAGAAGTGAGATCCTGAGAGGACTGAGCAGCTTCCATCCTCTCCAGAGCTAACACTGTCCTGCAGCACTGCCTGCAGCTCTCCTCTCCCT
>NW_010333106.1:36267-38422 GCF_000700745.2 Antrostomus carolinensis | reverse complement strand
TCCTCCCTCTCCTCCTCCCTCTCCCCCTCCCTCTCCCTGTAGACAATGTGCTACACAGTTTTTTGACAAATTATTAGATGCAGGCAGTGGATGGATGTTTCATCTGTATGGTCACACTGGGAAAAAGAAAAGAGGAATAAGGAAAAGAAGGAAATGAAAGAAATCAGAAATTAGTCCATGGCTTAGGTATGTTTTGGGTTTTTTTCTGTGCAAGGTTAGCACTGATTTCTGTCACTATAACACTGATTCAAGCCATGTCCATACTTTCCTTAGTGCAGCCAAGTTTGGTTTTACTATTGACTCTTTTTCACCCCCCACTTTCCCTGCATGCAGGGCAGGGAACACAGCGTTCCTCCCTGGGGCTTTACTGACCACTGGGCTGGCAGAGCAGGTGGAAAATGATTATCCCTCAGTTTTATGCCAGTGTCCCAACAGGTGTTGGCTTTTCCAAGCAAGCCTGTCTAAATGGATTCCTTCTAGCCTGGCTGATCAGTGGTGGAGGTCTGGGATTCTTGCTCAGGAGCAAATGCTCTTTTTCCTTGCTGGGCACGGGGCACAGGCAAGGGGCTGCAGCAAGGGTGAGAACACACCTTCTGCTGTGGCAGGGCCACTGCAGAGAGCAGCAACCAGCCCTACACACAGCCCTGCTGCAAGACACCGACTCTATAGCTGGCACTGCCCGCGGGGCCCAGAGCAGGAGCAGCCCGGCTGTGCCTGCAGAGCACCTCTCCCGCTGCACACATACCTGGGTGCTAACAGTAGCGGCGGCTGCTTCAAAAACTCTCAGGGCCAGGGGGATTGCTTGCTCCTGGGAATCTTCCATATGGTAGGAGGAAGGTCTACAAAAAGCAGGGCTCCATCTTCAGGGTGATAAGTAAATGACAAAAATTCCCAGGAGCAAGGGCATGCACTGTACAAACGCTGTGACATACAGCCTGGGACTCTTGGCTACAAGCTGCAGAAATAGGAAATGCCAGGTCTGACCAGGAAATGGAGACCAGCCATCAGAGTGGGAGGAGTTCCTGCCCCACACCTGAGTGGACTTCCATTGTGTTTGCAGGGAAGGAGAAGACTGCACCTGGGTTTCTATCAGCAGTTCCCAACAACAATATAAGCAAAGGCATGAAAGAAAAAGAAGGGCAGGGGTTTCCTCATACAGGCGCTAGAACACCTACAGCCATATCACTGTCCGTCTTTGCCCACACAGCCTCTTGCTGAGCTCTGAGCTTGCCTCTTTTTGTCTCTTTCAGAGCTCCACCGCCACGAAAGCATCCAAGAGAAGAACGTGAAAGAAGCCAAAACGAAGTGCAGAACCATTGCATCTCTGCTGACAGACGCACCCAACCCCCACTCCAAGGGGGTGCTGATGTTCAAGAAGCGCAGGCAGAGGGCTAAGAAGTATACACTGGTAAGCTTTGGGAGTGTTGACGAAGACCGCTCCTACGAGGAGGAAGACGGAGTTTTTCCAACTAGTGAGTCTGAATTTGATGAGGAAGGTTTCTCTGATGCCCGAAGCCTAACTAATCACTCAGACTGGGACAACACCTACTTGGACATTGAAAAATCCAAGTCTGACTCTGAACAGAAGGAAGAGAAGCCAAAAGGTTTGAGTGAGGCCTCAGGTAAAGGAGCACGATTATTTGAGCAGCAGAGGGAACGGGCTGGGAAATACACAGTTGAGAAAGTCCCAGCACAGAAGAGCCCCCAGCTTGTCCCAGCTGCCCAGCCACAGCAGGGCACAGTGAACGGAGATATGCCTGTGCCACAGAAGGCAGAGAGCGTGCCCCTCAGCATCCACCTGGAAGGCGTGCAAGTGCCCAGCAAGCAGACAGCCACCCTTCCCCCTCAGCTCCTGGCTCCCCCTAGCCCCACCTTCTTCCCACCTCCCCCAAGCACCCCCGACCCCTTCTCTGCAAGCACAACCAGCATGTTCAACAGGTCTGCACGGCCCTTCACTCCTGGCTTTTCTGGCCAACGCCCAGCAACATCCTCTGTCATCTTTAGGCCATCTGCACCCAAAAAAACTAGTGAAAGCCTGGGTGGGCAAAGCACAGTGGTTCCCCCTTTCTCACCTCTAGATCCAGGAACACCTGCCAATGCACCACTGCCAACACACCGTGGTCCTGTCAGCTCCTCCACATCTCTGTATATTCCT
>NW_010333106.1:35429-36114 GCF_000700745.2 Antrostomus carolinensis | reverse complement strand
CGCCCTCCACACCCCCCCAGCCACGAGTCCCTGGAACAGCCTCTTCTTCTTTGTATATTAGTCCAGCACCATCACAGCACACGATAAGCAGTTCCCCAATGCCAAAGCAGCCTTCTCCTGCTGTCTCGCCAGCAATGCCACGACCTCCTTCTGAGCCCTTAACCTCCAGAGAGCAGAGGATTGCTGTGCCAGCTCCCCGCACGGGCATCCTGCAGGAGGCTCGCCGACGGGGCAACAAGAAACCCATGTTCAGTAAGATTGAGGAGAAGAAGAAGAATTCACCCAACCCTGAGCTCCTGTCTCTGGTGCAGAACCTGGATGAGAAGCCAAAAGGTGACCACCCTGGGGCAGGCTTCGAGTCTGGGCCTGAGGAGGACTTCCTCAGCCTGGGTGCTGAGGCTTGCAACTTCATGCAGTCCTCTGGCCGCAAGTTCAAGACCCCACCTCCAGTGGCTCCTAAGCCTCAGCAGCAAGATGCTGGACTGGTAAATGGGGCCCAGGACATGCCTCAGCTTAAGGGCAAGGGGGCAGAGCTCTTTGCCAAACGCCAGAGCCGCATGGACAAATTTGTGGTGGAGACAACACTGAAGCCAGAGTCCAAGCCCAGGACCCCCTCTCCTTCCCCTTCTCTGCCCTCATCCTGGAAATACTCACCCAACATCCGAGCTCCCCCTCCAATAGCTTA
>NW_010333106.1:34714-35370 GCF_000700745.2 Antrostomus carolinensis | reverse complement strand
TGAAAAAGGCACCTGGCCAGAAATCGGGGATCAAGGTCATTGATTTAATGCGCCACCAGCCCTATCAATTAAAGTCAGCCATGTTCTGTTTTGGGGATCCCCCAAGCCCCAGCATTCAGGAGTCTCCTGGTAAGCCAGCCCCTCAGGCTAGCTCGTCCTTCACGGCAGCCAAGCAGGTCCCCATGAAAACAGCCAAGACCCAGGAGATCCGTCGCTTTTCCACTCCGGCTCCCGTGCCAGCCTCAAGCAGCCTGGCACCCACCGTGCTTGTGCCCCGCTCGGCCACCACGTTGGATGAGCCCGTGTGGAGAACAGAAATGGCCTCTTCTGCCCCCGCTACACCGGCGCCCTTCCAGGTGGAGCTCAGCCAGTCCCCTAAGCCATACCAGAGCTCCCCAGAGCCTGGTCAGGCAGGCCAGGGGCCTTCCCCAAACCCAGCCTCAGCCTCTCGCTTTCAGGTGGCCAGGCCCAAATTCTCAGCAGTGAGAACGGGGATGCAGGCCAATGTGTGGAGGCCAAGCTTTGGCCACCACTGAGGCAGGCACCCTTCCCATCCCATCTGTGGCCCCGCAGAGATAGTGCTCTTTTTGTCTTTCATGTCAGCTCAGCACATTGGGATGAATGACACAAAATGAAGAAAAGAGAAAAAAAAAAAA
>NW_010333106.1:6346-34671 GCF_000700745.2 Antrostomus carolinensis | reverse complement strand
GCCTCGGATGGTCAGCTTCAAGCAAGGCTTACTGGCTGTGGCTACAGCAGGAGGAAGAATGTGGAGAGCAGGCACGTGTGGTACACAGAGACTGGAACTTGCACACAGCACTTCTGGAGTGGGTGAACGGCAAGGATTGTCTCACATGAGGACGTGTAGGTGGTAGTGGTTTTCTTTTCCCAAGGGCTTTGGAGTCGCTCCTGAATGGAGGGAGACTGGGAGGCAAGAGCTTTCCAGGAAGAAAGGGCCAGAGGTGGGATTACAGTACAGAAGCCCTAGCTTCCCCATCAGACTGCTGTCCTCAGCCTGCCAGTCCATACACACACACCTATAGGCACACACACCTATGGGCACACACACAGGCACAGGGCAACACTCAGCAGGGAGGGAAAACAGAAGTGGGGCTTCACTTTGGACACTTCTCCCAGACTCCCCTCTGGAGGGACATGGGAAAGGAGGCGAGAGAGCAGAGTGAGGGGGGGTGTTTGCACACGCAGGCATGGGTAGTGTGCCCTGCACAGGAGGGTGGCCATGTGTGCCCGTTCCTCCAGTCCCCAGGGCTGGGGGTAAAAGGGAGAGGCATCCTAGCCAGTGCTAAACATGGCTATGAGGTCTGGGAGCAGTTTGCCAAACAGGGGTGTTGAATTGACTTGGTGGGGCTGTCACAAGCGGGAGGAACTGCAGAAGGAAGTATCAGTTTTTGAGGATACACAAAGTCAAAGCTCAGTTCAGGCAGTGGCTGGTTGGTGCGAGGAGGGCCCTGCAGCATTAGTCCCACTGGAACACGATACAGATCTGTAAGTACAAAGGAGGGTTGCGTGGGAGAAGGTACAGTTGGCCTTAAAAGGAGACAGGACTGAATGCGCATTTGCACATCATCTTTTTGTTTATTTTATGACAGAAATGTGGCTAGATTGGAAATGGGTTATGACATAAAACTTGCTGAAAACTCTGTGATGAGCTGGAAAATGGAGCCCCTTTACAGACACTCTCAGTATGGAAGTGGAGGGTAGGAAAACAGAAAGTCACAAGTAGAAATTCATTCTAAATGATTTCAGTATCCTTTAAGTCTGTTTGGTAAGAACTGGAGTGCTCTGAGAGTCCCAGAGGATCTGCACTCACACACACATACAGAGCTCAGCTTGCTGGCGATGCTGGGGAAACAGGACTGGTTATTCCTTCAATGTCCCAGGCTAGCCTCAGACTTAATCCTTACAGTAAAGGCACACAGGAAGAAAGCATTCCCTTCCCAAGGAAGAATCCAGGATATCAGCAGGGATTGTGCATGTCATCAGTGCTCTGGTTTGCACACACCTCTGCCATTTGCTTCCTGTCTGTGCTCCCCCTTTTGCAGCAGCCACTTTTACAGTGTGATCCCGCAAGTACACCAAGAAAGTGTGGCTCCTGAGTCACTGGCTCCCAAACACAGCAGAGGCCCCAGCTGCAGGGGAGGGGCTCACCACCCCTTCCTGGGCAGGGGTTGCCTAGGCTTTTGCTAGACCCTCAGGAATGAGTACTGGAGGCAGGATGAAGGTCGCGTAGCCCTGCTTGAGACATGTCTCCATCTCATTAGACTTCACAGAATCACAAAATGTTAGGGATTGGAAGGGACCTCGAAAGATCATCCAGTCCAATCCCCCTGCCAGAGCAGGAACCTAAATGAGATCACATAGAAAGGCGTCCAGGCAGGTTTTGAATGTCTCCAGAGAAGGAGACTCCACAACCCCCCTGGGCAGCCTGTTCCAGTGCTCCGTCACCCTTCCTCTCCTTCAAGCAGAAGCCACTCCCTGACTGGACTGAGAACAAACTTTGGATGTACAAAACTGTAGGTTCTGGGGAGAAAAAAGGAGCACAAATGGGGCTGATGCCAAGTCTGTAAGCAGTGCAGCTCATGTGGTTTCACACCAAGTACAAGCCAACCTTCTTCCATGCAGCTGGAGCTTACAATGTGTAGCTCTTTTCATGGAAACTTGGGGCTCTAGTTTTTCTTAGGTGCTTCTCGGTGAGCACCTGGAGGTTTTGCATGTGTGCTGTCCCAAGAAGAAAAAGAGGCCTGGAGAATCTAGCTAGCAGCTCTAGTCCTGGACAAGCTTGGGAGGGAGAGAATGAGAGAAAAGGAAAAGTAATACACAATCCTGCCTTTGAATCCTTCACAGACTGGCTGGGCTTGCTCTGCAGGCCTGTGTTTGCAGTGCACATTCCTGGGGACCCTGAAACATAGGATGAGCGTGCTGGGAAGGGAGGAGGACAACACTTGCACCTCACTTGGCAGACTGTCAGCCATGGGAGAGGATGGAGAGAAAACCTTTGGGAATGCCTTGAGTTAATGAGCAAAGGGGTGACTGAGCCAGAAGAGGTGCTGCACCTGGTGGTATGACATGGGAGCAGCCGACCTCAAAAGATGAGGTGATTGTATGTGTTCCTGGAAAGTCCCAGAGAGGAGCTCTTAGGACAAGTCATCACCACAAAGTTGATTCAGCTCACCAGCGTCCACTTAGCTCTGGTGAAGGGGAGCAGCCATGCTACAAAACCTAACTTAGATGACTGCTTTCCCACTCATCCTATGCTGCATTGTATTGCTAGTATTTCTGGAAAAAAATGCTGTGTGCTGTAGCAAGCTGAATCTCTGTGATTCTTCCCAAACATGGGAGGAGTCTTCTTCTATTTTTCTAGGAAAGCTGTGGGAAGATACTAAAGGACTAGCAGTGCTTCAAAAGCTTCATCTCTAGTCTCCTTGTGGAGTGCTATCTGTCACTGATTAGTGGTTTTAGCCACTAGCCTTAGACAGACAAGCTAGCCCAGGCTGAAAGCAACAGGTGTAGAGAAGGGTTGTGTGGACCAGAGAAAGGGTGCTCAAGATAATTCTGCAGTGAAGAAATAACCCCAGAAAGTCTGAATCTTACTCCAGTGTCCCTTTCCCTCAGGCCCCTAAAGGTAAATGCTCTCAGGGCCTGAGTGTCTCAGAAAATTCATTTTGCCACTGGAAAAAAAGAGAGGTCTGGCCTTAGCATGTCAGGCAGATTGCATGTGGTTTGTACTTCAGTGGTCCCACTCCAGATTTCTAGGAGACACGGGTGCAAGCCAAGGAGTGATGGCCAAACACTCTTGAATGTTAGATGTCAGGACACAAGTGAGTGGAATAAATGCATTTGTCCCATCACTTCTGATAATGTAATGGGCAGGAGACGAAAAAAGTTAGGTGCAGTTGGAGAATGAATATTAAACATCAGAGCAAGGAAAAGAATCAGGAGGCTGAGGATCCTGCATTTCACTTCTAAGATCCTTGGTTCAAAGCTATGTTTAGAAGAAAAGCCACAGTAGTTTGATGGATCTCAGCCCCTCCCAATCTTTTCTGGATCCTATGCTGACACAGGATTTGATCTGCAGAAGCAGAGGGTGTTGCAGATGAGGTCTACAGTGCTTGTGGAGTATCCCAAATAAGGCCTGTGGCTGAAAGTAGTATGAGATAAGAAATAAGACTGAGATGCATCTGCTAAGCTATAAGGAAGAAACCTGCACTACTGCTGGCTTCAAGCAGCTCTGCTAGTGTCTGCTCATGAAACTATTGTGGCTGGCCTGCTAGAAAGGTCACAAGTGAGGTTATAAGGAATGCTTTTGAACCATATAAGCTTGTCTTGAGCCTTTCTAAATTTCTAATACCTCAGCTGTTGAACAAGCACAGATATAAACAGTTGTTTGACAAGTTTTAGCTTCCACCTGCTAAGTTATAAGCTGCAGTGGTAGGCCAAACCCCAGTGTCCCCTTGTTAAGCATTTGAAGATGTCTGCATGGAATCTGATTTAAAACTGCCCATCATCCCTCCTCTCTAGCATGCTGCAAGTTACACATTGCAGCTTTGGCAATTCTGGGGGATTATCTTTGCTTCAGAAGTATTAGTCCTTTGAACACATGGAAACACTTGCCAGAGATAACCTCAAGATCCTGCAGCAGCTGAGAGGAAGAATCTCGGAAGAGACTGGTGTGATGAGGATTCACTGATTACCAGACATGAGCACACTGCAAGCCAGAATTGTCCCTCAGAAACAATATGCTCCCTTTCTGCTATAATATCTGGCAACCCCTACCAGACCCTCTTCCTAGAAGAGACTTGTCAGTGCTCTGAAAATGGGACCCCAGCAGCTGTGCTCTGTCTGGTGGAAGATATGACCCCAAAAGGAGAACAGAGTTGGCATCTTTGTTTATGGAAATACTTTTTTTCCTTTTTTGTCTTTTTATTTTGTTTCAATTTACAGTCACTTTCTATTTGTTTGTGCAGAAGAATAAACTTGTGATATGCACTTTACATGTGGCATTTTGTCACTTACTTTGCTTGGCACCCAGGAGTTGCTATCTGTACAGCATGTGCAGTTAGCACTACCAGTAAACTACTAAGGCCAAAAGAATATAAGGAGTCTAGAAAAGGATGGGATATCTCAGCAATAAAAAAGACTAAGTTGGACTTAAACTCTCTCTGTATTAAAAAAGCCCCATGAAAGCGAAAACTTAAGTGAGATCCAAAACTTTGGTACTACAGGCTATGAAACACTCACTGACAGGGTGAAGAGATTTCTTTATGAGCCAGCCCTAGCTGGCCTGCCCGAGCCCTGAGCCTCATCCTGCTCTAACCTAACCCCACCCTCTGCTTGTAGATCTACTATCAATGGAAGTTTGTCAGCTCTGGCAAATCAAAATATAAACTCACATTGAATGATTCAACTTCATATTAACCAAGAGATCAGAAAACCAAATCAGTCAGAAAATCAGATATATCCCATTGTAGCCTCAGGCTCCAAGGCTAATCCTAACTCTAACTCTAACCCTAACCCACTTAATGTCAAAGTCTACTCAATTTCTGGGTCCTGAGAGGTTCATTGTGGTCAGTTTAGGACAAGTTGCCTTTCCCAGACATATGTCACACAGCAATTCCTGAGTACTGCAGGAGACACCTGTAGGATTAGACTGCAGACTCCAGGCACTTGTCCAGGTATAAGTTTGTGTTTTTCAGCATAATTACAAGGAGGGGTCCCTTATGCAGTGGTCTGGAGGTGGGTCTTGGGACTATCCAGCTCATATCTGACTGATTTGTGGACAGGAAACGCACAAAGGGGCAGCAATGTTTGCTGATGCCAAACCTGAGCACAGCTCAGCTCACAAAGAAATAATTTACAGATGCGCAGGCTGCAGATTAGGACTGCATCTTGTTTTGCTTAGCAAAGCTGACATAGTAGGATTACGAGCTACTCCAGATGGTTTGACACATTGCAGGACAGTTGCTGTGTCCAGGGCTCTGATTAAATTCCCTGTTAACCTCTACAACCTTCTCAAGTGAGAGTCATTTCTTCTCACAGCAGATCGTGTCAGAAGGAGCCAGACAAACAGATTTTCAAAGGTGGAACGAGCCAGCCTTGAGGTTACTGGCGCAAAGCAAAGCCAAAGGATTACTGCAGAGGTAAGCAGCAGGCTAGAGATGAACTTGGACTTCAATGCGCTACTCGAATAGTTTAAAACCAGAAAATAGTAAGGTGCCTAGTGGGGATCTCTACTCGCAAACAATCATACCCGAGGGAAGGAGAAGTATCCGGCAAAGAGCACAGCAGGGCAAGTAGGTGGCATGTAGGAAGAATGAGGCGTTCCCAGGCACTACAGACCTGTAACTCCAACGGCCACTAGATGTTGCCACTGTTCTCCGAGTCAGCTGGGGCTTTGGCATTCGCCTGATGCCGTGTTAAGTCTGGGGGTTTAAAATCTTAGGAAATACTTTCTTCCTAATCTATCCTCTTCTGGCCTTCACTTATGGTGTTGCTCAGTCCTACATACCAGAGGAGAAGGCCAGCCTCCTACCAGGGAGTTTTGGCAGCGAGAGGCTTGCTGCAGCTTGGAGGGGATTCCTGGGTGGTAGCATGTGGGGCACGCAGGCAAACCGGCTGCCCAGCAGGTAACATACCGTGGGCAAGGCAGCTAGTTCAACACACACCCCAGCTCCGTGATCAAATTCTACAGATTTTTTGTCCCAGTCCTACATCTCATCGTGCATTTAGCCCACTTAGTGGCAGGAGGGAGCCTGACATTAACTCTTTCTCCTATTGTGGTGCTACAAACTACTGACGAGTCTTCCTGATGTGTGTGTAACAGTGGAAGAGATTAAGCAAATATGAAATATTTTAAAATAATATTATATGTTTCAAAATAATAACCCCCCCCCAACAACAGAAAAAGCCAAAATAAGTGTTTTGCAAGTTTTTTTCAGAACGGATCGAATCATGTTGAAATTAGCTGCTTATGAACGCTTTCAGCACAGATCAGTGCTGGGCTCCAGGGAAAAGGGGGAGTAGGGTCAAGATTTAATTCTCTCTTTGGCAAATTAAAAAGGTGAAGGCTATTTGCCAAACTGACACCCTGGAGACAAGCCCTGCTGACGACACGTGTCTTAGCTACTGCTTAGGTCCATCTAGCACTGTGTAATGAAGCAGATCTGATCTGCTGCTCTTGAAATGATTTTGCAGACATCAACAATTTGAAGTTAGATCATTTGAAATTAGGTGCACAAGAATTAACTGCAAAATATAAATTAATTTTGAAGATACAAGTCAGAGAAAGGAAAGCTTTGTGCACACTGTTCCTAAGGCCACTTAAGCAAAGTATGTATTTGGAAAGAGGGAGGTGGTCACAGTGAGATATAGACAGTTCCTTGTATGATTAAAAACTCCTCTCTGAAAGGAGAAGTGCTGAAATGTCCTATAGACAGCACATGTACTGCCCCACTGATCTCAGTGGAAACTCCATGTACTCAAGCAAAGATTGAATTTAGCCACCAAACCTCACCACATTCCAGGTAAATCCCCCTGCCCAGGCCAAAACTAAAACAGCTCATCAAGCAAAGTCTGTAATGATTTAAAACCCTGAGCATTAAGTAGCATGAGTGAGTAAGATAACAGTAAGAGCCCTACATAACTTCTTATCTATGACAAGTTCATAATATTACTTATGGCAGAGATACCAGATTGGGACAATATTCCCAGTGGAAAAAAACACTGAGCTGCTGAATGTGTCACCATGACAGGGTACAAGTGAAGTCGCTGCTAGATCCACCACTGACATTTCTAGACCAGTGAACTAGATATTTCTATATCTCAGTGAACTAGATATTTCTATCTTTCTTCACTCTGTGCACAGGTTCTCTCAGGAGAACCTGTGCACAGAGTGAAGAAAGGAGCAGGATTTAATTCTCAGCCTGGTAACTGAAAATGGAGATACATAATTTTATTTGAAGGTAGAGTAGGAGGTGAACATCTCAGTTAAAGATGCATCTTGGCACATAGGTGTCCAGGCACAAGACTACTTCATCCAAATCACCCTATAAATCCTGGTGCCATACTAATAGGATAAACCCTCTCTTACATTCCTTCTGGGTTCAAGGCTCAGGCTCTGTGCAGTACACTCCAGCTGCACTCTTCGGTCCTGTGTCTCCCCAGTGTATGCATATATGCACATGCAGTTGAAAATAACCTCTGGAGGATCAGCATTGCAAGGACAGAACGGGACTTCACATAGCACTGAATGAGGGCTATGGATCATCTTTCAAAGTGGAGATGGCCAAGGTCTCTTCAGAATTTGAGACTGATGACAGCCACAGGCACAACAGCACTGGAAATCCTGGACAAGGGGCTGCTCCTGGAGTTTCTAAGGAGTCCGATGATTGGCCTAGGAACCTAAATACCACCTACCAGCATCTAGAGAATAAAGGAATCTCCCTATTTGATCATTTCAGTTTACATATACTATTTCTGAGCCCTAGATAAAGATCCTGGCCTGTACTCTCTACTCCTAGCTTACTTTCCTTCAAATGCCTGCTCAGCCTGTCTCATTTCCAGTTCCTCACCACCCTGCCTACTTTTCACACAAGACCTTGACTTGGTGTACAAATACTTTGTTCCTATCAGACCACAGTTCCCACCAGTCCTTGAAGCTAGACTTCAGGGTCCTTGGCCTTTCCCCTAACTCTGCCTGCCTCTTGCCCTTTGGGCTGGGGATCCGCAGAGGAGTCTTGTCTCCTGGAGTTGGCTCACCCTGAATTGCTATCAGTGCCTTGTTCCTGGTCCTAACTGCTGGGCACACCTGCCCATATCCAGATTTGAGATCCCCAGACACCATGCTACATATGCCTTCTCTTCATCTCCTTGCTATTGCTTTTCCCTAATCTCTTTTGAGTTTTATAAGAGGGCTCACATCCATTTTCTGCTTACCTCCAATTAGTAGCTAGCCATGGGGCACTCTCCTCCCTTCCAGCCTGCGCAGCTCCTTTCTGCCTGCAGCTGCCTGCAGGAGCAGCTGTGGACCCCCAGGATGGGAGGAAGCAGAGGAGCAGCAGGTCATGCTTGTGGCAGGGAAGAGCAACCACATACTTCCCTGCTACATCATGGTTTAGAGCTACACCATGCCTCAAAATCCAACAGGCTTCCATATGATATCCATCTGGCACAAACTGCTCCCCTAAGGTGTAATTTGTGCTCAGGAGGGCACAGATGACTGGAGAAATAATACAGCAGCTATAGACTGATCTGAAAACAGCTGCTGGAAGCAAGCAGAGAGAAGGCAAAGTTTAGCATCACTCTAGTAATTGCAAGAAGGTGCCACATAATGGTAGCTGCATTTCTCAGCTTCTCACTCCATAATATAAATCACATTAACTTCTTAGATTATTATGAAAATGGAGCTAGACACTTCTTAAAATTAAGAGGTAACCATACCTCGTGCCTTTGGGAGAGGAGAGGCAAAGGGCTGCTGAGTTTATAGTAGCATCTGGTGTCTGTTCTCACAATGCTCCCTACATGGCATCATCTTGTGACAGGCAATAGCTCCCTTGATAAATAGTGTTTATAATGCAGGTGACTTGAATAGGAGAGCAGCATCTCAAAGAGCACAACTGGACTTCATAGTAGGCACTGGGCACTCTGGGAAAATGCTCAGCATGGTGATAAACCAACCCAAGAGAAATAAATGTGGTGAAAAATACTCCTCTTTGTACAACCTGCAAAGCTGGGCTTTGCCAACACAAAGAGATCTGCTCCTCTGTGGCTACCTGCACTTGTGCAGAGTGGCTGTGAAGTGTGGATGGATGGTCAGTTGTGAGAGCAGTATTTGAGACTCTCCAGCTTTGTGCAGATGTAAATGCCTTCACCAGGCATGAGGCTCTGTGATGGTGCCCAGAGCAGGCAGTGGGTGTCTACAAGTCAGTTGTGCTACCCCCTACACCTGTTTTACACTGGCACAGCTCTGGGAAGTTACCCCCAGATCTCCAGCGTGGGAGCATGATGGCTGGATCTGGGCCTCTGGCCCTCACGAATCATTCTGGATTATTTGCTGGGCTCAGTGAAGGATGCAGCACTCTTCTGGACAGTTGAAAGCGTACAGCATGATGTTACAGTAGATACGAATGAGGGAGAATAAGAGCTGTGCTATAGGCACAATGTGAGGTATGCATAGTGGTTAAATGGATGCAAGCAAGAGGAAAATGGGAAACTTTAGGCCAGGAGATCGCCACACATGCCCTCACTCCAAGCAGGGTATAAAGGCCAATTATTGCCCGTAGGTATGTTACAGCACTCTTATACGGGATCTTCCAAACAGTACTGGGGGTTAAGGATTTGTGTTTTCAACTCACTTATCACACTGGAAGTTTTATAGGGATTTGGTGCATGCAAAGACAACTCTGTAAAATCCAGGGAAAAGGGAAAGTGACTGTCTCCTGATGCTCCTTTATATCAACTTTGCTTTCAGTTCTCTGGGCAGGTGATTTTCTACAACAATCACAGCTGTGTTTTGGGGTTTTTTCCCCCCACTAGATTCTAGGTTTATTCAGTGGACAACTTGATTTTGATCCAATGTGAAAGAAGAAGACTGTTTTCTGTGGGATTTTTGCTTTACAAAGAAGCTGAAAGGTAGGTGCATCTTTGAGTAATCCAGTAAAATGAGATGTGTTCCCTTCGTCTTAGAACCAAAACCAACTGGGTATGGGGCAAAAAACAGGGAGAGTTGCCTCATAATGAGCAGGAGCTAAAGAAGGTGCATGTACATTTGCATGTACAAAGCTGCACCAAATGCAGGCAATCAACCCTATTTCTGTCATGAATCAGGAAATAAGTTGCCTCGCTATTTGATTCTGCTGGGTTTCCCATACACATTATAAACCTACTTCCTAGAGCTCTGTAAATAGCTTTCTAGACTTTGTGGTTTTCCTACTACTTCTTGCTTCATGCATGCAATTATTTTTATTCTGTGCTTTCTGATGTATTATTTGAATGCCTGGCATTTTAGGAATTATGTATGAGAGCCTAGAGGACACTGGGTTGAATGATGGAGTGAGGATGAGGCAGAAGGAGGGTGTAAAACAGAGCAAGACCCAAGAGAGCTTTTGAAGCATTACTGACAAACAGGATATTGAGAAGCTTTTATGAATGGCATTAAAATGCAATAGGAGGAAGGGGAATGGCATGTTGATTTGAACAGAGAGGAGGAAGAAGTGAGGCACCTGTGGAGTGCCTGGTCTTCCTGGGAACTGAGGCAGTGACTGCAGGAGGCCTGAGGACCAACCTTTTCCTTGCCCCTCTCCTCAGGGCTGGTGGTGGTGCTATCTGAGACTCTGCCCTCTGGGCCATTGGCTATTAATAACCGCAGGATGCCTGTGCAAGCAGCCTTCAGGAGTCAAATTCACAGCACGTCGCATCAGCACTTTGTGCTGGGCAGAGCTTCCCTGCGCCCAGGCACCCTGGGTGAGCGGGGCTGCTGGACAAGCCTCCCCAGCAGCACCCAGAGACAGGCTGGGAGGAAGCAGCCCACTGCCGAGCTCTGGGGCAGGCACATGAGCTGGTCTGAGCCTGGCACTGGAAGCCTGAGGTGAGTTGACTGGGCAGCGAAATAGTTTAGAGCAGGTGCTGGAGAGGGTAAAGACAGGTTTTGGAGCGAAACCAAGGAAATAACCGCTGCAAAGACCAATGCAGAAAAAGACTGAGGAGCTGAACCAAGGGATAGAGCTCAGGGGAGAAAAGGATAGTTGTGGCCCTGGCTTTACATATGGGATAGTGGGGAGGACAGGGACTGAGGCTCCAGCAGGCTCCCCACAGTGGGGTGGTTGAAAGAGCAGTAGTCCCAGTGTAGCTCCGGACCCTGTCTGTATGAAAGACTGCTGCCCCTTTCCTTATACTAGACCAACTGCATGCAGCAGGTTTTCCACTCCTCAGTCCTGCTGGATTAGTCAAGGAGGACAGCAGAATGGGACTTGCCCTTGCTTGGGAATGGGTGTGCTAGAGGAGCATGGTTCCCCACCAGGGCCAGCCCTTTCTGCCTTGCCCCAGGGAGTCCACGTTTTGGGCATACAGATGATTTCCCTCTGTTTTGCCAGTCTTATGACCCATCAGATGGGCCATAACCTCCCACCCCCCCCCTACCTCCTGGCAGCATTGCCCCTTTCCTGTCAAGCAGGGCCTGCTTCTTTTATATAGCCAAGCAGATGTCTGGCTGCTCAAGGAGAATGTGCAAGGCGTGCTTTATGGCTGCACCTGCTTATGCTTGCTTTGGAAATACACTAAGATGGGCTCCTTTATCATGTGAACTACATAGGCAGCATCTTAGTAAAAAGAAAAGCTTGGAAATCTGAAAGAAAAACTAATCCAAGAGAGAATTTTCCAATGTGACTGGAGCTGGTTTGCTCTGGCTGGGCTTCTTTTAGCTGTCATCATCACCTCATCACATTAAAATCATGTTGCAAAAGATGCAATGGTGGAATGAAACTGCAAAATACATAGGAGATGAAAATATCTTGATCATAGGAAGGGCAGAGTACAAACTCCTAGAGCCAGCTGTTTGTTTGCTACTTTTAAAATATAACTCATAGTCCAGTATCTTCAGCTCTGAAATTTTAAGCAACTAAAGAGCAAAGAAGCACAAGGACACAGATGGTTAGTTATTGCTATTGCTGAATCCAACAGGTCTTTGCTCCTTTTTCTTTGTATTGTATTGTATTAAATGAGGATCTGTCCCCCATATGCTGTTCTTTGGGCACGGACAGTGTTGAAGTGAAGGCAAGACATTTGCCCTACTTAGATTATATGTGATAACCCCCAAGGAGGATTCTGAGAAGCTGCCTGAAGTGGAATTGCTGAGATTTCTCCTAATTTTCCCTGACTTTGCAGTACAGATCTGTCATCCTATCTGGGATCAGAGATGGGGAACGCTGTACCAGAAGATATCTCCCTCTTTTCCTCCTCCTCCCTCCAAAAAGATACGTGATAAGATCAATACATAAGATACAGGTGTAAGTGACTTCAAACAAATTGGGCAAACAACTTTTCCTTTAACAAGTTTGCCTGTGCCTTCTTCCTCCTACCCTTCTGTAACAAAACAGTAGCAGTCATAAAAGACAGAGTTACTTAAGGTTTTGGTCTATTTGGGTTTTTTTATTAATAACTTGCACTCTAGTGGTTTTCTGAATTCTAATTCTATTCTATTCTAATTCTATTAGAATTTCCTATTCTAATTCTAATAGGACTAGCTAAATATCCAAACCAAACTTGCACATTATTCAAAATGCTCCCACATAACACATGGACAGACCCCAAATCTTTATACAAAAATATGTATGACCAAAAATGGTAACTGCATGGTAATATGGTACCATAGAGCTAATTTTCAAACTGACATTCTGTTACTGCAGCACAAGATGATAATACAGTTCCACTGTGGCACACATGGGTGCTGGGAGACTGCTATGTTGCAATTAAAATGCCTATTTTGGATGACAATGCTATATGGCACCTTGGCAATGCTTCTGCTGTGATCTGCTGACATATTTGTGTCACAATGCTAAGTCTCCAGAGAACACCACAAAGGCCTGCTGATGATATTCTGTATGGGATGATACCATCCATTAGCTCCTTACTGTGGAAGGGGGGGAAAAGAACCTGTGTGTGAAATGAAGGCTGTGTATCTCTTAACTGTATAGATGGCAACTAAAAGAGAGGCAAGAAATACCCTTCCAGTGTTTCATTCTCCATTTCCTTGTGTGTTTAGAGCAAAGCAGAGAACCCTTTGTAGGAATGCCCCTTGCAGGGACCCCTGCTCCTGTTAAAAGGAAAAAGCCCACTAAACTCATTGGGAAGCTGACACACGAAGGTAAGATATGCAAAACTGCACACATGGGAATTGTTTGGGTCTCAACCTGAATTTCAGCCTTTAAAATTTCACACCTTGTGTGACTGAACTCCCAGAGCAAGACATGCAGTGAACATACCAGGAGGCAGAGCCACAAATATTAGCAAAGCTCAGCCTTCAACCACATCACATTTTCTAATTTACTGTTCAAAACCATTGCACACACACTTAGGTCAAATGTTGACCTAGATTACACTTTGTAAGCCCATATTCTCCTGCAGCATTAATCTGGATGCACATCAGTGTGAACGGAAAGAGAACATGATCTTTTACGGGTATCAATATTGCAGTGTGTAGTTATATTCTATGTTGTTCTCTCTCTTATAACCTTTGTCTCTAATTTGTTTTTCCCCTGTGTGAGAGAACTCCTTTGATTCCAGCACTCATTAGCTGAAAAAGTCAGTCTCTTAGAAAGAGTAATCCAGGAGGAAGAACATAACTTGGGTCACTTGTCTTTCTACAGAATACAATACCTGTGTATTGGGTAGGGTGACTTTTAATTAATTGTGATGTTCTTATCTTCTCTTTACTTTTGACAGCATGGGGAGGGTTTTTAGAGGTTTTAAAAAGTAATAATTCAGTGCTGTCCCTTTCTTCAGCCCCCAGAAAGGGCTGTAGAAACTTCTTTGCTATGGTACAAGCATGTATTTTTCTTTTTGTCTTTTTTTATTCAAGTAAACAAGTAAGTAAAAAGCCGATTTTCAGTTAAAGGGCATTTCCTCCTGTGCTATGAAAAAGTGCTATATAAAATTGGCTTGCTAAAAAAATTAATAATTTATTCAGAGAATGTCTAATAAAATGAATAGGCTTATACCAATTTTATACAAGTTTAAGGATGGAGATTCATTCTCAGTTGTAAATGAGACGTAGACATGGATAAGTGGTCTTAACCTTGCTTAATACAGAAAAAAAGAAAGCCTAGGAACAGTTGCTTGTTTCTGAATGAAAAGCTTTAACTGCATTTCTTCAAGATTTTTACACTGAAAATGTTTTAATCCATTGCTTTGATGGAGAATTGGTGGTACCAAATTAAATGGTAAAGGACTTATCAAGTAATCAGCATATTAAGACTTGAAGAAAACTTCAACTACTTTTCCCTTTAAAAATTCTCCTTAAAACAAACAAAAAAAAGATATAATAACTTTGAATCTTCTTGCCCTGGTTTCAGGATAATGTTTAAACCAAAGCATGCCAGAGTTGTCTTTATTTATTACATGACAGCCCAACCCAAAGAGCTGACTGCCACTCATCTAATTCCAGAGGAGGGGAGGTGAGTGTAGGGCAGTAACCAGACAGGGCAGTGGTGCATTTTGAGGCAGTACAAAGGAATCCTCCTGTGCTGACTGAGGTGCTTCAGATGTGGGACACATGCATCTAGCTCCACCTTTATGCAACTCTTCTCTGTGCAGATTTGCCTTGATTGCAATCCAGAGTAAATTCCACCCATCTATAGCCAAAGCATCATCAATGCAAAAATTTGGTGCATAGGTTACTTCCTAAAAACTTAATTTAGAAGAAAATTTGGCTGCCTTGAAGTCACTACTGATGCTGGGAAGCAATGGACAAGAGACTCGGACCAGAGCACTTCCTAAAGCATCTCATTTCATATGTTTTGTAGTCATGCCACAAGAGGTGTCCAAGCTGAACCTGGGGAAGAAGATCAGCATCCCCAGAGATGTGATGCTAGAAGAGCTTTCTCTCCTAACCAACAAAGGATCCAAGATGTTCAAATTACGTCAGCTGAGAGTGGAAAAGTTCATTTATGAGAATAACCCTGATGCCTTCACCGACAATTCTGTGGTAGGTTGGAGATTAAAACTAAAAATCTGCTCCACACACCCAGGGGAAACAGGAATGGAGTGTACCCAAGCTCTCCTCTGCTTGTATGTGCATGGGCTGGAGGGGATCTACTAGCAAAGTGAAGGAAAAAGCCAAAATTATACGAACACACAAGTTTTAATTCCTTTCAGCAGCAGCATTAGCTTCCTTCATCAAATACTTAGTATTACACATGCAGAAGCATGATAAAATTCAGTACTGAATGACAAGGGAAGACTGCATGTTTGGCAGGTGTTCAGAGCTGCATGGGGTAAGACCAATTGTTTTTGTACCGATTCTATTTCTTCTTTGCAAGATGGAAATGATCCATCCAGGTCTGACTTCAGCTCCAGTAGGTGCAGTTCTATTTTTAGCCTAGGATACACTTTTATGCTTCCTGCTGGGCACAGTCCTCTGCTCATTTCTGCAAGATGGTCCAAAAATGAAAATTCAGACAGAAACTCTAACCTGACGCTGCAATATCTTCAGTTTATTTGCTAGAAATGATGTTTGTTTTCTTCTAAAGTATTTTCTTATCAGATATGGTGTATAAATTCAGACTTTTTTTTTCTCTTTCCCATGAATTAGTACCATTATTTAATCTTTTAACTTCTCTCTAAAGTTAGTTGCCTGATGTAAAGTGTTCTGAAGATACTTAAACTTTTACAAATGAAATTCTCCTTTGATGCGATTGTCAGCAGTTCAGTAGAACAAACAAAGTGTTTCAGGTTCATATGCATTTTGATGTAGCATCTCCTCTTCTGATGTTCTTTAAAATATATTTGGTGTCATTTTATCCCTTTATGGCATCTATTTTCCAGCCCAAGGAAACTCAAGAAAAATAATAAAAGTCAAGCTGAAGAAAATGTTCTGCCAAACAAAAACACGCTATTTTTTAGCCCTCTGATGCTTTCAAAAGCAGCAATAAGTAAATCTTTGTAGTTCACTTCTAAAAATGACAATTTGGGAAGCAAGATGTGGAAAGATGCCTGAAAAAAAAGTCATTAAAATTGCAACAGTACAACAGTAGGTCAGATTACAGATCAGGGATGACAGACTAGATATATAGCACGCATATCCAGTGTTGTTAGAATTCGAGCAGTTTCTTCATCTCTTTGTGCTTTAGGTAGTTCATCTCTTCAGTGAACTATCTCCTAGAAAGGATGTGAGAATGAATGGTGTCTTGAACTTTGGACTCTTCAGATGAAAATCCTAGAGAAATGCAAGCTGTTTTTATAAATACTCAGCAACCTCAGAGCTCCTAAAACATATGAGGGCCAAGTTCATACGTCAGAATCTGCTGCAGTGAGGATGAGTGAGAAAATAATAAGGTGAGGGGAAAAAAAGGCTGAAGTCCAAACTGTCAAAAATTTGAGGGTGTTCAGTCAGAGAAATACAAAGCAAATGAGTTGTCACAAACTGACTCAAAACTAGACGTGCACAGAGACCCTCCAAGACTGGCATTACAAAGGCTGATGACAATTGCTGTTTTTTCTCCTTTGTTTATACATCCGTGCCTGACATTCACTCCATACCTGTTTCTGTAGTGACTCTCTCCTCCTGTTCTGTAACACCTCTGCTCCCAAGCTCTTTGAGCAAGACTGTAAGATACTGTTCTGTGGAGAAATGTATTTGGGGGTTAGACAAGACCCTAACAAGCCTAGGATTTTCTTCAGGGCTTTGCTATATGAGAACAATGGCATGGTCTCCAAACAGCAACTGGTACTCTGCCTTAAATCCTCCATGATTCACTTTCGGGGCTCTTTTTTCTCCACAGTCATGGTACATATAACAAATCTCCATTGGTCAGTGCAGGAAGACTTTAGTCTGCCCTGCAGCCCTTACTCAGCTTAGCAGGATCACAAACATAATTGTTAGAATTTGCTGGCTGCTCTGTGCACTTTGTGCAAGGACTCTGCCAGGCTGCATCCACTGCCTCTGTGCATAACTATTCTCATCACCACAGCCAGCATGAGTTAGCACCTTTGCTGTCAGTCGGAGCAGCGAGAAATAAAACTGAGCAATCGCAACAACTGAGCCATCCTCTTGGACAGCTGGTTGCTTTTGGGCAGGTAAAGACAACAGATCTTTGGCCTCACTATTATCTTCCAAACTAATAACTTTAATCAAAAAGCCCTCTTGATTGCAATATTTTATTAACTTTCTGTTCCCTTCCTTTCTTGCTCTTGGCTCTGCTCAAAGGCAGCTGCAGGAAAGAAGGCGTAAACAAAAGGGAAGTGTGGGAGGAAGATGATAGCAGAGTAACAAACTCCTACTGCTACTTCCAGTTACTTTCCCTTCCCAGTTAATTTTCACATCCTTTGCTTCTCATCCCAAAGAAGTCCTTGGGCCTTTAAGGCTGTGGGACAGTGAAGGAATTTAAAGCTGATGGTATGTTTTTTGCTTTTATATCATAGATTTCTTAACTGTCTTGGAATATTCTCAGGACACACTTAGTAAAGCAGGGCAAGAAAGGTCTGGGATGGAGCACAGATGATTTCTTTACCCAAAAAAAGTTTACCAGCAAGGTATTGTAATATAAAAACACACAAACAGAAAGGTTATTAAAAATAAATCCAAACCATATAAGGGGTCCCAGAATAGCCTGTGCTGTAGCTGTAAACCTTCCACACAAGGGAGGAGATCTCAGCAGCCATGTGTCATCAATCCACCCTCCTGCTTCCCTCCTCCTTTTCCTCCAGCCAAACCACCACACTGGACAATCAGATCACTCTCCTTAGTTTTAGCAGAGAAAATATGTATATTGTGTGTGTGTGAACATCAGACAGCTCCACGCAAAAGTGAGAACCCGCCACTCTCTCTGAAGCTGCTGCAGTTCCATCATCCAGCTAAAGGCAAACAGCAGCTAAACCCACGGTCAAAAGGACTGACCGTTCCCAACATAAGCAAAATGAAATGCACTGCCTACTGTACAGCTGCTTTCAATACTGTGACCCTCTTCTCTTGCAAATAAACATACAGTAGAAGGGCTGTTTTTAGGGAGGGACGAGTTTGACACTTATAGCACACTGATATTCTGCCAAACAGAGAGAGTTCATGTGACATCCTCCTTGTTTGGTGCTGTGCTAGAGAAGCTGGGGTCTGTTGAGCCCTGTCTCGTAATCAGGAGAAGGATTTCTCCTCAGCTCAGGCTGTGCCACCCTGTCACAGGAACTGTGGTTCTCTCCATGTCTCAGAGGATATAATCAACCTTGCTGCGGAGCTGCAAGATGCAATTTACTACTGGCTAAAGACCCTGATGAAATCCTATCTTGCTATGTGTTCTATCACTATAGCAGCTGGCCAACTACAGCAGGAAGGAAATTACTATGTTTATTGTTTATCAGTGAAATTGAACCATGGGGTAGACTAACAAATCACCCAAAATGATAGAGAGGGTCTCAGTCTTATTTTTGGGTCTCGTAAATCCCACTTTACTCTTCAGCAGTTAACAGATCAGCGGTTCACAGACCCTTGCTCCACTGCATAATGCTAAATTTGTTTGGCCTCAAACACATTCAGATAATGTGAAACTGTTTCTTAGCCTTACAGCCCCACTCATTATTGCCCTAACTCCTCTCAAGGTCCCACCTCCGCTTTGGGAACCTTTGTGTAACACCTTCCTATTATCAAGTGGAAACTGAAAACAAAATGATAGTTATTCTTTTTGAGTGTTGCTATTATGCCATTTTTCTTCCAGTGAGGATCCTTAAAAAAGGTCTTTCTGGTAGTCAAAACCTATGGCCTGATTTGGGTTACATGTAGGAGACAGTCTATATAAAGACTTGATTTGCCTCTTTTTTTCTTTCTTTTTCTGCTTTACCTACCAGATCTTAAATTAAAACCATTAGGAAGGTGGAATAACCAATATCTGAGTAGACAATTATCAGAAATTGTACATCAAAAAAACCCCAGACCCACAAACAAAAAAAAAAAAACCTTGATACTTTCTCAGACTCAACCACAAGTTAAAATAAATGCAGTTTCTACATCTTGGCAATGCTTGTATGAAACAAGCTGAATGTGTGTCGGCAAGTAATTTCTGCGGGACTTCAGGTCAAGAGGTCTCTTCAAGATATATGCCACGACACCAGCTGTGAAAAAACCCCTCAGTTAAAAAGAGTTAAAGAACTGGATTAATGTTCTTCTGGATAATGGCAGGAGTTACCCTGTATTCCTTTTGCTGCTGAACAAGACCTCAGAGGAGTCAGAAGAGGTGGCAGAAAGAAAATGGAAGTGTTTGTGTTACAATGCCAAAAGTGGTGCTCCACAGCAGACAGAAGTACACAAACAACCTGCCTTAGAGATCTCACATGTTAAATAGCCAGACATGACAGAGTGTGTGAAGGAAAGCAGAAGGACAGAGGAACAGAGATGTTACTTGGTTTAATGCACAAGTGTGCACTGATGGCTCTGCTTGCCCCTTAATGTACTTAGAAGAATGCCAATCAAGATCAATGGAGGTAGGGTTAAAGTTAGGAAAAGCATTCTTTCTAGGAACTCTGTTCTGCAGGCAATATTAAACATCTGGAATAAATGCTACAGGACAACTGCAAGCTGAGATATGAGAGAGTCTCGGGTTATGACCTAAGTGAAGTGAGCTAGCTGAGATGTAACTTTTCTAACAAAATAAGCCTTGCTGTGCTGGAGTTGGATTGGTGCAGAAGACCTAGAGGTCCCAACTATACCCAAAGCTGTAGCAAAGTGAACAGGTAGTCTGATGCCTTCTTACTCAAGAAGCGACTGGTGTGGAAACAGCAGAATAACAGAGAGGAAGAACCTTTTATTTTCCGTAGCAGTTTGTTGGAGCGCTGTGAGAAAACTTTGGACCAAAATTATAAAACTCAATTTCCTTCATCCACAAAGAAAATGCAGCAAGGATAATATGAAATATACAGATAAGATTCAAATAATTTTGGGTCATATTAGATAAAAATACCCATTACTTAGATGGGTAAATTCAGGCATAGAGGCAAAAAATAATTTGCCTAAGATTAAACAGCAAGTCAGACCTGGAAACAGAAAGCAGGAGTTCAGCCCACTGAACTGTGCCTCTTGGGGGTGCATGTTAAAAAAAAATAGCTTAAGATACTTTAACAGCTGAGGTTATGTTTTATTTTCATCCCTTTTTTTTAAAGTGAATTATAGGTTTAAGGCTATGCAACTCCAAATTAAGGATTGAGGCATACACTTCAAAAAAAACAGCACTTGGTCTACAAGACTGTCCAACTGTCTGAATTTTAAATCTCCCATCCCACCATTAAGAAGCATTTGAGTGTCTGCCACCGAGAGGACGCAGTCACGGTAACTTCAGAAGTGTTAGTAACCACATAGGCATCAAACCTTTAGGAAGCTCTTTATCAGTGAGGTGGAAATAGAAACACATTTGGTGGCCTCAATCATTCTCTTTAGGGCACAGCAATGAGCTGACGAGGAGCACACAGTGTCTCCTCCTGGGGACTGCCTGCAGTGATGTCAGGGCCTTGAGATACTTAGAGATCTCAGCTCCATTAGTTGGATCATCTTTCATTATCTGTTTTTCATGACACACATGCAGTAGCTCTAGAGAACTCAGAATTCACTCATCTAGGCACTCAGCCTGCAGGATCAGGCTTTTGCTAGCACTAAGGACTTCAAAGACATGAGCCCAATTTGTTTAGCCAGCCCAGGGGACTACACATCACATGAACTTGCCACAGTTGTTCTCTTGTTAGAGTGGATTTAGGGACGCCCAGCAATTGATAACATCCACTGTCTCCAGCAACACACAGACAGGGCAGACCCTATCATGGAAGGACCGTGTGCCCTGCCCCCAGAGCCAAGAGGAGAAGGTTATCAGCCTTCTCAGTTGACACTCCTGGGCTTCTCTCCTGGGACTTCCATCAACGGGGTCATCAACCTGAACTGAGAGGTTGGTTTTGTGATGTGAATATGCATATACGTAAAAGCTCCACATCCTGTTAGCAATGGCCCAAGACATGCAGTCCCCTCAAGTGTAAGCTGTATTTCCCTCCAAACACCTTGACCAGAGGCATGCTGTAACTACTGGAGAGAAAGCTGCACCTACCCAGCTTTGACTACACTGAGACCATTCCTGAGCTCCACTCCCTTGGAATGAGCTCGTTTGAATTCACCGAGGTTCAAGATTTCAAAGGATGAATTTGCCTTTGCCTCCTGTAATAGAAAAAGAAGGTTCCACTATTGATTTGAGCTAAGACAATCTAGTGTGCTGGCCAAAACTAAAGCAAATTACATTTTTATTCTATCAGGTGAGTAGACCAGGGTGTTACACAGAAAATCAGCCTTTCCTATCTGAATGGAGATGTCTACTGAACATAGGATGTTTTCCTAGTGGGTCCACGAAGAATTGTGAACTAGCCTGAGACCAATCAAATTCATTTCATTTGCAGCTAAATAAGATTTACATGTGGCATTCCCAAGGCAGACTTTGTGTTTTGGAGAAACTTTACTCCTGCTTGGTAATTATACTGCAATTTAAAATAACACCAGATGAAAATGATGCCCCTTCCTCGTCACATCACATACTGCTGTGCACAAAATCAAACCAGCCCTTTTTACTGTAGCTCATGTTATGCTGATGTTTTGTGACCTTTTTTTTCTGTAGGAAGAGAGCATGTTAGTAAACAGAGGAAAAGAGAAATAAGCATTTAATTCTGAGGAAGGGCACACAGCATTGGTGAAACTTGAAGGAAAACAGATGCAAATCCTGTTTTGAAATCACTGAGCAAATCAGTAGAAGCATTAACCTTGCATATATATCTTAACATTTTGAGAATAACCTCATTCTGACGCCCAGCCCTCAAAATAATCCTTTTTCAGTTTGCCTTTTTACAGCTACATATCTCCCACGCATAATTGAACAGATTGCCCTGCTAGCTCCTGTGTACAGCTTAATGCTCACAATCCTCTCCCCTCTCAGCGCTTCCTGACATTCAGGGGAACATTATCTTCTCTGTTCCTAAAAAGGGAATTCCTTACAGATAGGAGAAGGACAGACAGTCCCTAAAAGCCCTGGGGGCACCAGCTCTTCCACTTCAGCCTGCAGCTGGCTGCCTGCCTGGGTTGCAGCCTGGTGACCTGCTGTGAAACCCTGGACACTGTTGCTGGAGACACAGGGAGTGGAGGGTTAGATAATTCTGCCTTGAGCCTTGTGGGGTTTTCACTTCTCATCTATTTTTAGCTGGCCGAACAGCTGGCCTTGGAAGCCTGTTTACAGCCTGGAAAGCTGCTTTTTGCTAAACTGTAGTAGGTATAAGAGCCCTGAGAAAGCTTAACACCTTTGAGAGCCAGCCCTAAGGTTAACATTCTTGTCTCCCACTGATTGCCTGAGATGAATTTATACAAGCAGAATTGCAGCATGAGGAACCACAGATTCATTCATTCCTTCAGCTTCAGCTGTATTTGTTACATCTTTGTGCATCTATAGCCAATCCCCTAGTCCACCAGGAAAAACCGTATGTGATATATACCCCAGGTTACTTGTATTATACAGCTGTGTGAGCTGTAATACACAAGAGAGACTTTTTCATATGTAATAGGAGTCGAGCTTTGATATCACTTATTACCAACACATAAAACATTTTTCTGAACATATTGTATTGGTTTCTGTTTCACACAAATATTTATTAAAACTGCTGTGTGCAAAGGCAGGACCTTCTGCTGGCACCACAGGGTCTGTAAATCTTTCATGGGCTGTTTGCTCTTTCACTCTGTACTGCAGGGATTGTGCCTTCTAGCTTGGACTGGGGAGAGTGGATGGCCTGGAAAATACAACCAACTTGATTCTACTGACGGATACAGCCTGCTCTGTTGCCTTCATTGCTGGTTAAATCTGCTTTGTTAATGCACATATTGCTACAAAAAAAAAAAACCTCTCCCTTTTTGTCATTTTCTTCTTGTGGTCTCCAGGAAGTCATTAATGTTTTCCCCAGCTGCTATCTCTTCAGTCTTTCTCAACACGTAAATATCCCTCCCAGTGCAGACCTTCCTATATATGAAAAACAGACATATGGGCAGTCATCTTCCAGGCTTTTATGTTGTCAGGGGTACTCTGTTGTTCTGGTGCCCTGTAACACTTAGTTCCCACGCTGTAATGAAACTGAATTTGCTGGGCTATCTTAACCTTGACATGAAAACACTTCCTATTTCTTGTCTAGCTTGGTTCCCCGCAGGTGAAACCACCACACAATGTATTTCTCTCTGGACTTTTACCTTCTCTGGCAAAAGCTGTATTTCCTTCCCATACCTCCTGTATTTCATGCTGATCACTGCTGGGGACAATACACAGATCCCTCTCTTCTCACCCTGATTAAAACAAATGACTATGAGGTGCCCATTAAAAGGTGTGCTTCCGTGGCCCTTTCTGCTGTTTGCCAACTGCTCCTATACTGAATACGGAGAATAACTCACACAAAGTTCTGCCACTGGCTTTGTAACTGAGACACAAAACTGGTCAGATCATGGGGACTTGGGAGCTTGTGTTCTGGGACCCAGTCTTGCAAATGTGAATGGATTGTGTCCTGTAACATGGATTCCTACTCTATTTTCTCCTGCCTTAGGATCACTTTCAGAAGTTCATCCCACCAGGAGGGCACTATGGGGAAGATGGTCACGGCTATGCCCACGGGCGGATGGTAGGAGGAGTGACAGCTGGGCAGCATGGCTCCAGTAAGCAGCAGTATTCCACTGCTTCTCCTAGGCCTGGAAGCAAAGGAGGCCCCGGGGACAGCGAAGGGCAGCATGCAGGGGAATCGGCTGGAAGTGGTGGAGAAGGAGGCGATGGTACTGAGAAAGGCAAGTATCTCTCTGCAAGAACAAGAAATAGCTAAAGCTATGAGAGCTCATGCCAGCCTTACTCTTAGGGACAAGTAAATTAATTTGACTAAAACCTGAATTCTTCCAAACTAAGTTCCACTGCTAAGCTGAATTGCCTTTAGCTTGATAGTTTTGTTTGCGTGCTTCTGTGTTGCTCAATCATAGGCAAGAAGCAGAAACACCTGCCTTGACTGGACCAAAGAAATGATGGTACACTTACCTTCTGAGCTCCTAAGGTTGATAGAGCAGCATGCCAGTATGGCATACCCTTTCCTTTCAAGGGTTTCACACTGACCACTACTGGAGATAGAAGTATTAGCTCTTTAGATCAGTAGTCTGACCTGACACATCAGTCTCTGCTATAGCAGCCCTGATTTCCAGTCAAAGTATTCACCTAAACAAACAGCACTTTTTGGAGAACCTTCAGAAGGAACATGAATATTTATAAACATTATCTAGTAATCACCACTGGTCTACTGAAACAATATCTTTGTGAGTAAAAGTATTTTTCATTTAATTTAGTCCTTGCTTAATTTCTGTTTAGTTCGACCAGAAACCTCTAGAACCAAATCCTCTGTCTGAAAATCAGCAGGTGAAATTGTTATTTTAACAGTCCCTGAGGGGTTTTACAACAAAAAGCAAATTTGCTTGGGAACCAGGAACTGCTGTTGTAAGTGACCAAATGAGTGAATTATAAAATCCAAGGTTTTTCATTTACATTGTTATAGACTGTCTGTCTTCTTACAGGAGATTTTTCTCCATTGTTATCCTATTTCTTTGGGCAGGGAGTGGGAGGATTAACATCATCCCATAGCTTTTACTGCAGAGATGGATCCCAACTGCTTTTATTTTTTCAACACCAGCAATCAATTTACTTCTAAACTACTTAGTTTAAGTCCTTCACACAAAAAGAGAAAATGAGATTCTTGTACATGTCTGCAATTCTCTGAAACCAGGGAAGCCCAGGATTCAACAAGATTTGAAGAAAACAAGCAGGACAAAGAAAGGTGTGATAAGGAAGAAAGTATCAGATAAGAGTAGAAGTGTTCATTCTTTGTCACTTACTTCATAAGGATTTATGTTTTCTACACAAACTATAGCACCATGAAAGCACCAGAATGTCTGACTCTATTAAACTGTTATTTCCATCTTGCCCTAATCAAGCTAAGCGGAAAACATGGCACAGGAGTTTTATGGTTTCTCAAGGCTGAGAATCTTAAAAGTGTGCTACATACTATCAATAAACATCCAATATGCTTATTAGCAGGGTGGTATTATACACAGCTGTAAGAGAAAAAAAAGGGAAAAAAAAAGAAAAAAGAAGCACACAGAATGAAAACCCTTTTCTAAGCTCATTTGCTTAATGAAGCAGCCAGAAGCTAACCTAAAGTTTCTGGCAATTAAATATCTGACTTAACAGCAAAGTGCAGCTCTGTCATTGTCAGGATTTTAACTTCCAGAGAGATACTGCATCAGATTTTCAAACTGCTTTTAGCCATCCTGAGGTGTTTGAGCCAGACTTGTCTCTAACATCCTGGCTCAGGAGGGGGAAAATATGAATGTCTGTTCATGTAATCACAAAAAAAAAATGTCAACTTATAAAAATACAGAGCCAAGGGAGATGGTAATTGTAGAACATTCAAGAACAGACTACTGAGGAAGATGGTTGAAAGACAGTAAAGATGGCTGTGGGTTGCCAAGACCCTGAAACATGATGGTTCAAGATTTTTGGTCAGTTAGAGCCAACTTCAAAGCTTGAGCCTAGTTTTGGAGTTTACAGTCAGAGCTTTGTTTGTTGCATCTGATGATGAGGTTTATGTGAAGGGGTTATGCCTGCTATGATCAGACAGGGAAGAGGGAAGTAAATGATGAAGTTAGGTAGCATTTTGCCTTGTATAAAGCTTCCCCTGAGGTAGTGAAAGAGATGTGGGGGTAAGGACATTGGTTCTTGGGGTAAGAGATTTCTATTTGAGCAAACAGAGAGAAAAATGAAAAATTTGCTTTCAAATATATACTCTAATGCAAATTCCTGAAGGAGTGGCTCTTCGACTGTGGTATACCTGCTTTTCTGGATAAGGACAGAAGTGGCATATGACAGTCTTTTTAAAGAGAAATCTAACCATAAAATCTCGTACTTGATCTAGGAATTACAGAATCTGGAAACAAAGCTGGTGTCTCAACTTCAATAGCAGAATATAGACAGGCAATGTATTTAGAGTAAGTGCCATCTAACTAGAGTGGTTTACCTTCCTCTTTTTACAGATGGAAAGTCAGGTGGCAAAAAAATCACTGTCCTTAAAACTTACATCTCTCCCTGGGAACGAGCAATGGGTATCAGCCCTGAAGACAAAAGTCAGTTCACCATTGACTTACTGTCATACAGTCCCAAAGGTGATTTCCCCCATTACAAGTCTTTTAACCGGTAAGTCTTCTTGGCTATTCAATTCCATTTATGTAGCATGAGAAAACACAATAATCCTGGCCATAGCCCTCCTGTCTTGTGCAATGTAAGTAAGTTTTAGTTGCATGTCATGTTGCGTAGCACAGTCTCCTGTGGGTGAAATGTTCGGAGGCCTACGAAGAGGAGATACATTAAGAGCTAGAGATTTTAATTCAGCTTACGGACAGAAAACCTACGCAGCAGGATAAGAGGACTTTAATCGTATTTCCTGCTCTTTCTCGCCCCATTTGACAAGGGAGATTTAGCTTGCCACTGTTTATTACTGCAGCCATTTAAAGTTGAAGAGTTCAGGAAGAACACTTACGATCAGAAACCATATACTTCAGAGTACTTCAGATAAGAATCAGGATCTTCCTGCTGCTTCTGATAAGAACTTAAAGTTTTACAAATATTTCTAGGGCAGCAACAATTTTCTGTTAACCTTTCTATATAATTTTGCCACCCACGATACATCGTTGGGAAGGATTTGTTGGCCAGTCAACTGCAACAGTGATAAAATTTACAATCTTGCTAACTTTGATTATTAATTTCTAAATCCCATTGTTTACTTATGCTCTGTTCGCTAACTCCATGTGTTCTCCCACGCCAGGACTGCCATGCCTTACGGGGGTTTTGAGAAAGCAGCCAAACGGATGACCTTCAAAGTGCCTCAGTTTGATATTTGCCCTTTGCTTCCAGAATCTCTCGTGATATATAATCAAAATTTCAGCAACAGACCCTCCTTCAACAGAACCCCAATACCTTGGATGCCTTCAGGAGACTCAGATTACCACACTGAGGTCAATCTGCCAAGGAGTGGTGAAACAGAAGAGCTATAAGTCCCCACTGCCAAGGCCTTCCTTTTTTTTCTCAGCCCTTTCTGTTTGCAAGTTGATAGTAAGGAGCTGAAAAGTGCAACTCTAGTTCTGTCAGCCCTTCCTTTCTTCTGCCCTTAGCCCAGACAAGTTCCTAGCAGGTTCTAAACTTACCTTCACTGTGGTGTTAATCCATATCAGAAACAGTTTGAGGGAAAGGAGCTTTTTATTCACCAGGGCATAAAAGGGCAAAACTAGGAAGTGTTTTTCTGTTTAGCAATGCTAAATGCTGCCTGTCTGCTCCATAAATCATCTGTTTTGTCATTTATTAACAAGTAATAAAACACCAAGAGGAAAAAAATCCTTTGTGTTTTCTCTTTAAAAAATGCTGGTGAATCAGTTTGAGTATTGGCAATAACAAAAGTTTCAATCTCACAACTAGATTGTTAGCATGGGAAGAAATACTGGGGATTGATGGGGATGGTCATAAGATAGATATATATCAAGGTGGCTTGGATAAATACTGCAAAACTGATGGTGAAGAATGATGACTTTGAGAGGAAATGATACAGGCAATCATAACAGCAACAGAGATAAAACAGCAAGTCAGCCTGTCAGTGTAACAGACAGATTAAAGTATTTCACTGTCACCAGTTCTCCAGGGTATAAAATATGTGACAGCTTAAGCAGATTTTTTTTTCACACAGAGAGACCAAGAAAGCAATAGGTCAGGAAGGAACGGAGGCACACCCAAGCAACATGACTTGCCTGTAGTTACAGAGCAAGAAAGAAAAAGCTTTAATGCCACACAGATAGGAAGAAAGGCAGGGCACTGTGGAAAAACAATGAATAACTTTATTTTTCTACATTAAAGACCTTCTGTTCCATGAACATTTGCACTCTAACGCATAACATACAAGACTGCCGATTCACTACCCTTCCCTAGCTCAGCCTGCATGGAGACTGGTTTGGTCCTCTCTGCCCTGGTATCCTCTTTAGATCAGCTTCTCCTCTTATAAACAGGGCTAAACAGCTTTTTTACAGGGACAGCTTCCATTTAAGTACTTCTAATTTAGGAGTTTTTCCTCCTCGTCTAGAAATCCCTGCAACCATATATTTGATTTTTATTCCGTTTTGGATAGTTATGAGGTTGGCTACTGCCAGGGCTACCCTGAGATCTCTTAAAAATTCTGCTAATAATAACAAGCCGC
>NW_010333106.1:0-6302 GCF_000700745.2 Antrostomus carolinensis | reverse complement strand
TGAACATGTATTATATGTCCCATTAAGAAGTATCCATAACTCAGGTCTGTGACTTAACTTAAAAACATGAAGGTGGTACTTTGATCTAAAGAACGTTTCAAAAAAAATTTTAAAAGTTGCTTTTTTTGACATGTTAGTACAAAGTATTTGAAGTTTGAGTTGAAAACAAATCCTCAGAAAAGCTTGTTTTGTTTCTCTGGATAAAACTGATCCAGGAATTAGTTGAAGAGACATTTTCCACAGTCATTTCCTTCTTTAATGCCTACATAAATACATACAAATTTCACTGGTGAAAGACATTTAAATGGGAAATTCTCATATTCTACTAACATGTTATTTTATTCTGTATTTGATCTCTGTCTGGAGATAAGGTTGCTGTGGGTTTTCAAACAGCATTTTTAGTCAATCTAGCTTTTTCAATTGCACTGTAATTAACAGGGGGGGAGGGGGGGGGGAAGAGGGGAGAGATTTATTTTCCAGTTAAAAAAGTAGTCTGACTATATTACAAGAATCCAGGCTACAAAGAGAACTCCAGAAGTTCAGAAAGACAGAGAAAATTCCAGAGAAAACTAGGTGACACTAAGCAAAACATCTTCCCATCAAATGGGCCATTGATTGCCTCCCCTTCTCTGACAGGGATTTTAGACTCTTGCAATACAGAACTGCATGATTTTTTAAAGTGAAATACATGATGCTCTCCTCGTAAATATGCCAGTTAGACAGGTCAAGGTGCAGAGAGGGCTGGCTGCTCTGAGAAGGGGTGAGCCCCAGGCAAGCCCAGCACAAGCAATGCCCTCACCAACCAGCACACAAGCCCACCACATCTGAGCTTGGCAGGCAGAGCTGAGTGCTGGTGACAGGGTCATCAATCATCCCAAACATGGTGAGGGGATGAATCGGGCATGGGGGCCATCCAGGGAGTCTGGTCAGGAGCAAAAAGAGACAGGGCTGGACACAAGCTACACTGTGGGTCCAAAGTCCATCTAGGAGACAGGCTAGCTCCAGCACGCATCTCAGGTGCACCCAGGAGACAAGAATGCAGGCCAGCACCCCTACAACATAGCTCAGGCAAGGACCCCAGGCCCAGGACTGAGCTGAAATGACATTTCTGGGCCATAAGTGGGGTGAAGGTTCCAGGTAAGGCTGGTCAGGGCAACTAAGGGCTGTTGGTTCACACAGGGAAATGATACCAAAATGTTTGGGAATTCCAATATAATCACAACAATCACTCGAGTTCTACTGGAGCACTGAAAAAACCCCACTAAATAAAATACATCCTTACACATGCAGGGAAAGGTAAGAAATGCTGTGCAGAAATAGCACAGTGCTCTCTGGTGGTGTCGTTTCAAAGTTCTGGCGTACAAGGAAGGCAGCATCACCCAGCAAGTAGGTCAAAGGACTGGACAGAAACCCAACGCTCTCTCTGGTTCATAATGTACTGCTGCACTAGAATTTCTGTGCGCTCTGTTATCCAAAACCCTAAATGGGGATAATAAGTTGCAATGTTCTTGGAATTAGTATTGTATCACTGCAAATTATTAATAATATTGCTGTAATTCATACTTGTAAGCTAAGAGGATCCTTCAGTTTTGGTAAATTTGCTTAATGAGGCAAAATACAGCTCTTCTTTTGCCAGTACACTTTCAATCTCAAATCCTGTCAAGCAGGATTTATGTGCTTTTGTTTCCAGTATAAAATGGGAAATACAACACTACATTTTGTAGAACAATTCAGACAACTATTGTCTTGCTGTTTACATAGCTTAAAATACATGCTAGTTTAGTCATTATTCAAAGTAACATTGAAAGTGAGAAAAAAACAGTAATCCAAATTCTGTCTCAAAAAGAATTAATTTCAGTAAGGCTTGCAGCTACTGTAATCAGGGCAGAAGTTTGTCCAAAATGATCAAATATTTAAGAGGAAGCAAGTAACTGCTCCTGCTCTTTGTTCTCCTTGGGCTATGATGTAGACTCAGGGGGATCGCCGATGTCAGAGAATTATTTATATTGTGAATAAGAGGATTTTATAAGACTTAATTACAGTGGATTTCCCCCCCACACTAGGAGCTACAGAATGGAAACTCAGTCATCTGCTTTTAAGCAGGATCATCGTAGTCAGAGATAAAAAAGGACTAACAAATTATTGAGCCTCCTCTTCAAAGGCAGGCTACAGTTCCTTCCTACAGGATATACTGGATATTAAGCTTATACTCCATGGAACAGCAGCCAAAAATCCATTTAATAGACAGGGGCTGACCCATGAAAAGCAGATTGGATATTATTTTGTGATGTTCACATCTTTCATTCAGAATGGAAAGTTATTAAATTTTTAGTTTAGTTACTTTTAGTTATTTATACTGTTGTTTTTAGGAATATTATTTTACAGTTTCCAATCTTTGAAATGTTTCTCTCATGTAAGGCACCTTTTATGATAAAGAATCTGAGCCATACTGAAAATCCATAAAAAATTGGTCCCATGTTTTAATGTAAAACAAAAGTGTTTAACAAAATCTCAGCAATACTATCCATAAATACAAACTCATATTTTTTAACATCTTGCCTGGAGTTATAGCTGATGGCATAAATATTTGGCAGATAGTAGCACAGTTTGTATGCTTCTCTGTGTTGTGCAGAAAATCTTCCATTTGACTGCAATGTACTCCCTAATCAAAGGGTTTGCATCTCATAATTGTCTCTCTCATGTGAGCAGCTTGCCATTAGTGATGGTTATGATATAATTCGTACCACTAACATCTGGGAATTACATTTGATGTTGTTATTGACAGAGCATTTAGAGGAGATGGCTTTGTCATTAGGCTTAGTGACTCTCTGAAATAAGATCTGGAAAAGTTTCAGGCTGTTAGTAGAATATGGGCTTTGTCTTGTTTGGCTCTTTTTTTTTTCATTATGCTATGAATCAAAAAAAATATTTGCTTCTCTGATACAAGATGGCAGCCACCAGACAGCCAAGAGCCTGAACACAATCACTTTAGTAAAGAGTGAACAGGGTCTGCATGTGGCCATCCCTCCATGGGAAAAGCTGACTTGTGGCAAAAGGCTTGAACATTCACTGCACTGAGGTTTTTTTCCCACCTAGCTCATCTGCAAGTATATGTTCTCTTCCACAGAAGCCTGCCGCAGGTGCTACCACCTGGCAAACACCCCACTTCCAAAGGACTGCCCCTTGGCACAGCAAGCTGCTGTTAGCACTTCTCTGGCAACTTATGGGGTCCACCACTACCCATCAGCAGCACATATGCTAATTTCTCTTGAATAAGTATTAGAAAATTTTGCAAGCCAGCCTGCTGGCTCACAGCACATTAATACATTTATATGCAATCTTATCTATGCCCAAATCCTCAAATTGCAGGTTACAAACTAGTTTAGACAAGTTGCCTATTCTGTCTTGGAGATGTGCCGGACCAGAATCACAGATAATCAAGCAGAATTTGCAGACGCATGCAGAAGGCAGACTGCATACATTTTGTGGAAACCTACATCTTTTGTGAACTGCTGAGTATGTGGGATCTGAGACACTATTAATTATATTCACAGCATCATATATCTACTAGTAAAAGTCTCCTCAGCTAATGTAATTAACTAGCAGTGCCTTTATGCTGTACCTCTTGCTCTCTATGTATTTAACACACAGTAAGTGTCATTTCTCTGATGATCATCTTCCGCTTGCAGTTAGTTTACATGAAGCTTTGATGAGTGCAAGTACTTGCTCAGGTATGTACTGTGTTAATTAACACATGCAGTGAAGAGAACTACATAAACCACTCTGAAGCAATGCTCTTAAATGCAACCTGAAGTCCAGTCAGCTTAATAAACAAATTCTCAAATACAAACTCTTTCTTTAATTTTCAATTATATTTTTTGGAAACATTATTTATACCAAAACCTTTAATGCACATTTTCCAACTTTTTTGAAGGAGACCAGCAGGCTTTTTTTTTTTCATTGTTTTGACTTTTTGATTAACAATAAAAAAAAAAACCCACAAAGTGTTTTGTGCAAAGAGTTCTAATTTTAAAAGTCTGGTTTTCATTTAAAGAAAATTCCATCTGATGTACTTTCAGGGTGCACTGACACAAATAAATGTGCAGACAGGGACCACTACCTTTAAAAAACAGAAAGAAGTTATAGGTATAGCTCTAGCCAGAGTTAAAATGAACATTTGCCCTTCAAAAATACACAGTGAACAACTACATGCATAATTAAGGCAAGGTTAATTTACTGTTATAAGTTCTTCTTCTAGTGCCAAACCAAAATATTCTTCTTTGCTCTTCTAACAAGGCTTACTGGGAACACTTATTTTTGGGAAATTTGGACAGGGAATGCACAATCATACTATGAAAGGCTGACAAAGGTCTTGACTCTTCCCGGGCTCAGACATGAGCCAAGGGCAGCACCACTGTTTTTACTCCAGGTCCCTGTATTTATAGCTGGGGAGAAAAAAAACATAAAAGGAGGGCACTATCAGCAGTGAAAAAGGCTACCCAGTAAGCAAGGCTTTACTTGTGCTCCAAAACATCCCTTTACACAAAAGGGTAAATAAGAACTCTGCAGACTTCCCCTTCTTACTGGGGGAAGTTCCTGCCTTAAGCAGCAGTCTCATTATACATCATTCACTGCAGGGAAAACAAAGTGACCCCTGGAAGGAGGAACAAACAAATGGAAACTTTCTGCTGGGCAGCCTAAGGACAACCTACGGGCCTTATCGCCCAGGACCTCCCCTGCTCACAGAGGCTGTACAAATTCAATTACACTGCAGAGCACTTCAGTCAAACTCCACAGTGCCTGGCTCAGATGAGTAATTATTTCCATATTCTATTATAAAAACAACCATACTTTAATGGGCCTGAAGCTAGCATGGATTCAGGGTTTCATTATGTCTACTATCTCTAAATGTTTCTCTTAATTATCTTTGGTCCCTAAGAGAGGCTCGAGGCCTTCCTCATTTGCTCTCTCTCCCAGTACCATTGGCTTGATTCCCAAAGCAAAAGACTGATATGGGATGGGAAGTCACAACAAGTAAGTAAGCATGCTTCCAAACGCACAAGCTTGCCTTGGTATTATTTTAGTGGTGCTAGAAATGCCATATTAACAGCAGCAGCACAAACAGCATTGCAGACACCCACATATACAAACAGCAAGCTCTGGGCAGAGCTTATATACAAACAGTGTTTGCTCTGGGCAGAACAAAAGGTATTCCCGGTCCTCCAGGCATACTCTATGCATCTGGTATACCACTGATGGTACACCTTGAATTATCAGAAGTTGGTAATTCTGGCATACCAAACTACATCTTTTAGATACAGAACATTATGCATCAAGTCACTCACTTCTTGTATGTCAAAATGGGGCTCAAAAACTGGATAAAAACTTCCTCCACAACTTACAGAGCTGGTGGCACTCCTCTAAGTGTTACAAAAGAGGTATCTCTCAGATGTTGGGAACACTGAAATACAAGTGCAGGAAAGAAAGTGTATTAGCCCTCAGGTCTTCATGTTTCAGTTTGATAATCAATTGCATTGTTTATCCAGGGTGCGAACACTGAGATACCAACTGCTCATGGAAATGCCAGTCACTCCAGTCATCTCCAGACTCACTATATTCATGATCCTGAATTCACAGGAAAAGGGCCCATTTATTTCAGTGGGCTTCAAATGTGCTTCTTGCGTATCATAGAAAATAAAACTACACCAGAGTTAATATTATTGCCAGCACCTTGCACTGGTGACAGGGAAATCACACACTGCAACGTGCAGCTGATGCAGTTCGGGGAACATGAGCTTAATTTTAATTTTACACATTGTCTACTATTCAGAAAATGAAAAAAACAATTTATAAGATCTTACTCAATTTTCCCAGATCATGGGATGGTCTAATTCACACCTGAAGAACTGTGACAGATTATGTTGAACGTATGATGTTATGGCTCTAACCTGTAAGGACACCCCCGGCTCTCACATCAACTGCAAGTAAATTTCAGCCGGAGATGAATGTGTCCCCTCTGGCTCCACCCCCACCCCGCAGCTGCCACAGCCCTCGCTTTGCAGTCGCGGGGACCACACACCCTCCCGCACGCACACCTATGTATTTTCCAGCAAGGACAGGGTGTTTCCCCCGAGCAAGCTCGGCAGCGTCGCCTTAGGGCGCTGAACGGCGGTAAACTGCGGCGGGCGAAACGAGCCTCGCCGCTGCGATCGCCGAGCGCCCTCCGAGGCCGGGCCGGATCGGGCCCCCCCGCTCCGCACGCGGGAACCACCGACCCCTGGGCGCCGCCGCTCCGCAGAGCG
>NW_010333105.1:0-608 GCF_000700745.2 Antrostomus carolinensis | reverse complement strand
TGCCTGCACCTGGCTCCCAAGGAGATGCCGCTGATGCTGACGCACCCTCTCCCTGCGGGCAAGCTGCCTCTGCCCTGGCCAGCACCACACCCTGCTTCACGGCAAAGGGGACCACCCAAACCCCCCTGCCCATACCAGCCCTGGGGACACCCAACCAGGGACACCCAACCAACCGGGGACACCCATTGTACCCCACAGCCCCTCTGTCCCCCCCACTCACATATTTGAAGGAGAGGACAATGGCAGTGACAATCCCAGTCACCATGACCACAATGCCCAGCACGCAGAAGAGCCCCGGACACGATGTAAAATCAACCTGTCAGGGGGACACACATGTCACACAGGGAGCCTGGGGTGTCCCCACCGCCCGCATCCCGTGCTTGACCCTGCCCAGGGCAGAGCAGGGCACACCCGCTCCTCGCCTTGGTCTGGAAGCAGAAGATGGTGACAATGATAGCCACGATGGCGGTGATGAGCATGGCGATCAGCACGGCGTTGGTCCGGTACATGCTGTGGACAGAGGGAACACCAAGGTCACCCCACTTTGGGATCCTGCTGGTAGGGGGACATTGGTGACCCCCCCACAGCTCCAATCCTGGGCAGGGACC
>NW_010333104.1:500-12696 GCF_000700745.2 Antrostomus carolinensis | reverse complement strand
CCCTTCCAACCCAAACCATTCGATGATTCTGCAATTCTATGACTTTTACATAGTCCAAGCAAAACATCATCAAGGTATTGCTCCAGGCCAGTCTGCCGTGCTGGAGGAAATCAGTTCAGCGGTTTACTGCCATGTTGATTTTCCCTTGCCTCTCTCTGGTGTACAGGGTTGTTCAATACAGTTGTTTTCAAGATGCTCTTGTTACTTATTGGCTGCTATTTGAACCTTGATACAGATCTATCGATTCTTTTGGCTTTTCTGTGACTTTCCCCTCTGGAGCATCTGGTGACAGTTCATCCTTGGAAAGAGCTGAATTGTTTTCTCTGAATGTTACACTAAAAAAAACCCCAAAAACCTGTGGTTGAAGACAACAAAACTGAGCTAGAGCAGGAACCCAGGGTGGTGGGAAATTAGATAAACTGAATTCTTGGGGTGATCTTGCAAAAAGCAGAGAGCTGGCTGGGTTATGAACTAAGCAAGCAATAAATCTCCTTCTAGAGTCTGCCATGCGTGCATTCAAATGCTTCTGTATGTCCTCAGAAGACAAATAAAGCTCTGTCTTTGCCCCAAAGGACAAGTTTTGGGGGGAATTTCTAGGTTCAGGTAAGTCCCTCTAACTGTCATAGTTGATTTTTATTATTATTTATTTTTTAATTTTCTACCATGGGTACTTTCAAGGCTACAAAGCAGCTTTACGTCTGCATTTGTCATGTTCTGGTCAACAAACTTAGGACCTTAATGAAAAGTCTTCAAACACATCTTTAGGCCTTTGGTTTTCACGTCTGTTTGTCCCTAGCAGTGGTGGCTGGACAGACCTCAGCTGAGAAGTAAAACTGGTACAGCTTTTCAAAGTTTGGAAGCTGCAAAGGTTTGCAGTGTACTTTGGCTGGTCAAATAGTCCCAACGTTAACATGGACCACAGTGAGGATTGTGGAAAGCTGTAGACACCATACTGGGCTCATATGAGATGTGGAAGGCAAAATGGAAACCTGGCATAAACACCTGAGTCTTGGCAGATGCTGGTCCAAACCTGGGGAAGAAGGTGGAAACTACAGTATTTTTGTCCCTCCTTGATTTCCTTTCCCTTCTACATAATTTTTCTGACTCATTAGACATTTCTAAGGTATTCACTGTAATCAAACAAAATATCTGTGCAACTTCCGGCTGTGAAGAGAAGGACTTGGGAGTGGTGGTCAGTGAGAAGCTGAACACGAGCAGACAATGTGCGCTTGCAACTCAGAAGGCCAATAACCATATCCTGGGCTGCATCAAGAGAAGCGTGTCCAGCAGGTCGAGGGAGGTGATTCTGCCCCTCTACTCCACTCTCATAAGGCCCCACCTGGAGTACTGCGTCCAGTTCTGGAGCCCCCAACATAAGAAAGACATGCACCAGTTAGAACAAGTCCAGAGAAGGGCCACCAGGATGATCTGAGGGCTGGAGCACCTCTCCTATGAGGACAGGCTGAGAGAGTTGGGGCTGTTCAGCCTGAAGAAGAGAAGGTTCTGGGGAGATCTTATAGTGGCCTCCCAGTACCTGAAGGGGCTCCAGGAAAGCTGGGGAAGGACTTTTCATAAGGGCAGTTAATGACAAAACAAGGGGCAATGGGTTTAAGCTGAAAGAGGGGAGGTTTAGATGAGATATTAGGAAGAAGTTCTTCACTGTGAGGGTGGCCAGACACTGGAACAGGTTGCCCAAGGAATTGTAGATGCCCCCTCCCTGGAAGTGTTTAAGGCCAGGCTGGCTGAGGCTTTGATCAACCTGGTCTAGTGGAAGGTGTCCCTGCTGCTGGCAGGGGGGTTGGAACTGGATGAGCTTTAAGGTCCCTTCCAACCCAAACCATTCTATGATTCTATGATATCCCTTGGACCTCAATCTGAGCTGTCATTTCTTCCTTATCATCATGCTGAGTGGATCTTTTGCCTTCTACTTCTATATATCTCCCTGCATAGATGAGTAAATGTTCTAGTTTGTGGGGTATTTTCTTAGCCAGCACAGAAAGATTATTTGATTAAAAAGATGCTGTTGGAGAGAGATGTTCATGCTACAGAATTTTTATCATAAAATAAATTGAAGTGAATCCTAAATGTAATAAAGAATAAAAGAAGGGAAATGCCATATATCACTGTTTATGGCATTACGATAATTATGCTTCCAAAGCAGATTTTTAATTTATACCCTGATAGAGTTGTTGACTTTAATTTATAATCCAATAAACCTATAGATCGTTGCTTAAGGCATCCAGACATGTTATAACAAGCCAAACCTAATAATTTAGAAGCAGTTTAATAAGCTCAATAGCATCTATGGTGCAATTGCTTTTATAAACTGGTTTATCTCATTTGGCATTACCTTGTTTTGTTCCTAGTGTGCTGCTGTGGTCATGAATGTATTGTAGCAACCCAAGAATATCTTGTCTAATTTCTCTTCAGGGGGAGGAATGAGCCTGTCCACGTGATGATATGATTTCCTTTCCAACATCTCTGTGCTAGAGAGAGGTGACTTTCTGAGAGAAGACTTAGAAATAGAAGCGAGATGACAGTGATGGAAGGGATGCTTGTGTACTCTTCAGATTGGGTTTATTTCTACCTTTTGATTTGTAAATTTGTTGGCTGACAGAGCAGAGCTTCCTTTGTGGTGCTTGAATGCTTTCTGGGAAGGAGCCTGGTAGAAGAAACCACTGGGAATTTTTATATTAAAGTGAGAGAAAAGTAGGATAGGAGTCCTTGTGCTCCATAGGGAGCATGGCCAAAGCTATTAGTCACCCAGACCACAGAGCTCTAATATCAGTTAGGAGTCTGGAGATGGTCAAGATGCTTGTGTTATTCACAATCCAGTGCAGTGGAGATGTCTGCAATATGCTTGAGGAATACAACCCTTAAATTATCTGAAATCCAGAGAAGGATGGGTCTAGTTTGGTTGAGCCTTAATGAACAAAGGTGTGAACCTTGTTCCAAAGTCACATCCTGTTGCTTTCAAAGCTGTTTGGAGATGTTTAGTCCTTGTAAACAAGTTTTGTGCAGAGTATTTGTGTGAGTCCTGTAGATCCCATGTCCATAGCTGGTGCAAGGATGGTGGTTTTTTAGAGGTCACTTTGAACCAAATGGAACATCTGTCTCTTCTTCTTTAACAATTATTTAGTGACTCTAACCTAGGAAACCTTCCAAGAGATGGGTGTTTGAGGTATTTACATGGTAGTGTTTGTTGGAAAGGTGAAGCTTGGAGGAAATATGGGCTCATCATACTGAGCCCCTCCTAATCCATCTAAGGGACACTCCATCTCAGTTGGAAGACTTCACATTTAACTGTGTGCCTTGACTTCCCTGCATACAACAGTGGGGTAGAGGGAGGCTCAACTCTTTACTCCACCAATGCAAGCAACAGGTTAAAGAAGAAAACCTCTTTATTTTTTTGCTGTATCAAGCCCTGTGACAAAGCAGAGGAGATGTGATTTCATTCAGTACTGACTTGTATACTCCATTTATTACCCAAACATATGCATAAAGCATTTTTTATGTACCATAGATCTTTATTTTGATACGTTGGAGTTTTTTGGGTTTTGGTTTTGTTTTTTTTAAATACCTGCCAACAAAAACCTCAGAGTTCAGTCTTCTCCTCCAAGCTATTGTGCGATTCTGACACATTAATTTTATACTCTTTCTTGCATGATCCCAGGCAGCTACTGCATCTGCCTTGTGGTTTCCTGCGTACACATCTGCTGTGTGAAATGGCAATCACAGGGGAACACTACATGCTAATAACTCAGTTTTGCAGACAGCAATAAACATATCAAGAAGAAAAAGATAGAGCCACAAGAACAAATCTACCAGTTCCTCTGAAAGTCCAAATCATTCACGGGAGACCTCCTAATGCAGGCAATGTGCAAGGAGAGAGCTTCAGTCTGCCTAATGAGCATAACCCAAACTTCTGGACAAGAGTTGGAGGACCACCACCAGTGAGAAGAAAGCACCAGGGCACTGTCTTCCCAGCCATGCAAACGACTGTTGAATAAATACTTTCAGTGAAGACTCAATTGGCAATGAGCAGAACTGAGTGTGAAATTGGGTTGGACCGGTTCTGTTCTTAAAACTGAATAAACCCATCAGCTTTGGCTGAGAGAAGGGTCAGTTTGGCTCATGGTTTCCCATTCATACAGCCTGTGCCTTTCTGTATTTCCAAGCAGAGACACCTTTCCATTCCCTTGTTGCATTTTTCAGGCATGGATGGATCAATCTTAAAGGGAGGTGTTGTACTCTAAGACGTATCCATGACATGAACATGATATGAACATGGATATCCAGAACATGACATGAATCATGTAAGGGACCAGCAAGCTTGATCTGCTTGTTTAAATGGTCCAGCATCTGCTATATTGGAGACTTGGCTAAACTGGATGTTTTAGCACCTGTCTCTGGCAACAATTCTCTTTCTGGAAATCCAATATCCGTATGTAGTTCTCCCTGTGGCTTCCTCATTTGAGGTTGGAGGAAGTAACGTTCCACCTTTTTCCTGTCTCTCACCTCCTGCAAGCTCAACTGTAAATTAAGTTGGGTTGTGGTCACAGCCTGTTTTCAGGCTGCCGCCATGTGATTAATGAACACTTATTTATTTATTTATTTATTTATTTTTGTCTGGCATAGTGCAATCATTGCATTAGGTAGGACTTTTATGAGGGTCCTGGCTGGAGAAATCAGTTCTGACGTTGTTTCCTTAGTGGATTAACAATTGGCAGAAAAGCTTTGCTCATCAAAGATTCATGTCCTTTTGCTGGTGGAAAATTTTTTTTCTAATACCAGGCAGGAACTGGCTCCATCTTTTTATCCTCTCAGTCCTCTGTGTTACTCTCAGGGCTACTGGCCACAACCAGCAAATGCTTTAGGAAATGCCCCTTATGATATGAGACAGGTAATTGAATTTTCAGCTGTCTTTCAGGCGCGGGTTGATGGTGCTAGCAGTCCTTGAACTTTCAGCATCTAATGGAGATCATTTGGAGTTAGAATGTCAAGGGAGATGATGGAAGAGCCTTTGTTTGAATAATTCAGGCAGATTCTGAATGAAGATTGGTGGGGAATAATCCTGTGTTACTGGAAATCACAGTTCATGTGTGTGTGATTGCTAGACAGCTGTGCCTGTCAAGGAGATGAGACTTGGGGCTGCCTTGCTTCAGTGACCAAAGCTCACAGTTCAATCTGCAATGAGTTTTGTAGTAAAACATAACCAGTTTGGTATTAAATGCAGCCAGAAAATTCAAAAGATTGCTTCCCTTTGGGAGCTACTGCTTGTACTTAGCTTTAGAGCTATTGCTTTTCCTTTTATTTGCCTCTTTTAATAGCTGCAGCATGTTTGGTACTGGAAAAAATCCAAGATGAGTCTCCTCTTGAGCTTGTAGACTTAAACAGCAGATGTACCTCCTACCTCTGAGCTTCCTTGCCTGTTTTTGGATAGGAAGGAACAAAAAGTCCTTATGCATCTCTGCAAAATACCCATCATATTCTTGAAGCATTAATAACCTGACTGCTGGAGAGTGACTTTTATCACATCTATAAAAAAAATAATCGGAAATATGGCTTTGCACATGCTATATTTAGAAGTTCCACTGAAATGGGAGCCAAGGTTCCATAGATAATTTGGATATTTCCTGTGACAAAGAATCCTTTATTGTTTGGACGGGTGTCCTGCAGGCAGACTGTTGACAGCCTCACTGTTTGGCTGGGGGTTTGTAAATCAGGCTTTACTTTTCCATTGTGCTTTGTGTAGACAATGTTGACTGTATCATCAGCGTGAACAATAAGCGGGCCATAAGCAGGTATCTTACCCCTAATATGCCATGATATAATTAGTCGTAATTAATGAACCATGACTGCTGTAGCTGTTCAATGAAATATTGGGTAACCTTTCCTCACCAGCTGTTTCTCACTGGAAAAACTGGGGTGCTGTGAGATGTGCTGAAGAGCTCAGGGCCTGAAAGACCCCACTTAACAAACCAGAACTATGTCCTGTTGTAGGCTATTCATCCCCCAAAATATCTACCTCAACGATACAATCTTCCACATAGGGATTTTGATGTCAAAGCCCACAGAGATGACAGATGCCTTTTCAGTGACAGTGCAGCTTTCCTGCTGTGGGTTTTGTTGCACAAGCAGTTTTACTTTTGCAGGGAGAGAAATGGTTTGGAAAGCTTTTTTGGGGGGAGGTAAAAATGAAATTAATGTAAAATCCAATATTTTTTTTTTTCCTTTTTACCATGCATTTATTCTCCCCTTGTTATTCCTTCAAGTCCAAGATATTTGTCATGGTCTGAACAGAGTAGGAGGAAAAAAAATTGCTTCCAATAGCAATGTGGTCAGCAGCCCTTAGAGCATCTTGACTGTCTGCCAGGGTTCTCTTCCATTGTATAACAAGAAATAGATTGAAGAACTGCTTTTAAACTTCTCAAGTGGGGAAAAAAAAATGCCTGTGGCAACCTACATGCTCAAGCTGCCTGCTCAACCTCTCTGCAAGGTTCTTTCACTTGAGGAAAGTACCTTGAAAGGTGTTCATGTATTGAGCTGTTAATGCCTGGATGGGTTTCACCTCCCTGCCACTTCCACTGAAGTTTTTATTAAGGACAAGATACCAATGAGGACCTCCTTTGACTGTTTTAATGCCCCCTTGGAAAGGGTTGCTGGATGGAAAGGCTTAAGCTGATCTCTGGAAACTCTAGATATTGGGTTCTACTATCCCTTCCTCTGGTACTCCAGCATCTGTGGTTGTATGTCAGGGATATTATTGGCCTATCTGCTGGGTTACCTTATGCCTTAAAGAGCTTCATACAGACCATAATTTCCTGCAGATTAACTGGGATGGAAAAGGAGCAGTAACCTCCTATGGATGGAGCAGCCCATGGCCATTACCTGAGGCTGAGCTGGGACAGCTGGATTGAAACCTCCCCCATTCAGACCATGGCCCTTTCTCTTTTGATGTCCAGTCAGATATGGGGATAAATTAATGCTATATGAGATACAACCCATGAAGAAACAACTTGATTCCCATTAACCATCATAGGGAGCACTAATGAAAGACCAACCAGATAAATTGCCTGGTACCACCTTCTAAGAGATGAAGAGAGAAGATAATATACCAGGATCTGAGATTCAGGGCTTGGGTTGTGTAGCTTCATGGGTTGGGTTCTTCTCCTGCATCTCTCATTCATCGCAAGGGGCTAAACTGTCAGGAAAGCATTGTCTAGATCATCTGTGAATTGGAGGTGGGTTTTATGGGTTGCAACACAGCGCCAAGATGATGATAACTAGCATAAAGTGGATATAATTCATCTCCTTTCCAACTCTGCAAGGTGTAGGGAGGAGACAGAACATCCACAACACGCTGCAGCCTCTGCGATTGCACCCTTTCTCCCTTAGCTGCAAAAATTGACATTTACACCCAAGGAGGCCAGTCCTGCTCTTACTGAGCTGTTTGTCACACTCTGGTGCCCACAGCACTTTTTGCTCTTCTATAAAGGAGCCTTTTTTATGTCAATAAAAGCAACTTTGTGAGCAGTTAGTTTTATTTTTATTTTTTTAAAACTTGTGGACAGCTGTGGAAGTGAGTGATTAATATGTATCTCTATATATAGAGACTCCTCAACGTTAAATCTTTGGTAGTGTGGAGAAGAGCTTAAACTCTGCTGTTATTTATCATGGAGGGTGAATTGTGACTTAACCTATGTCAAAGAAAGACATTCCTTTGCTCTACGAGAAAGCTGGTGAAGGATCATTGAATGCAGGCTTTATACCTTGATATGATGTAGGTTGTGCCTAATTTTAGGTTGAAGCAAACAACTGCCTTAGTTTTTTCCACAGCAGTAAAGAGGTTGTGTGTGGTTTTGATAAGAGTATCTTTTGGGATGATATTGTTGACACTGTAGGCAGTGCCCATGCCATAGAATCATAGAATGGTTTGGATTGGAAGGGACCTTAAAGATCATATAGTTCCTACCCCCCTGCCATCAGCAGGGACATCTTCCACTAGACCAGGTTGCTCAAAGCCTCATCCAGCCTGGCCTTCAACACTTCCAGGGAGGGGGCATCCACAACTTCCTTGGGCAACCTCTTCCAGTGTCTCACCACCCTCACAGTGAAGAGCCATGATCTATTCTTGTTCTTGGATTATTTTTTTTTATTAGCATGTATCCTAGTTGTGAACCCAAAAGCCATGTTGTTGGTTGTCTATAAAATCCCAGGCTGCAAAACAGTGTTGCTTTGAGAATTCTTTCCCTGCATACTTCCCTGAGCTGTTTTTCCCATGTGCGATATCTATCTGGTCCATCCATCTCCTGGCCAGAACACTGACTTTATCTTCGACTTGCTAAATGCCTACGTTGGGTTGTGCAAAGCGATTATGTGAAAGCAGTTTGCTCATGAAAAATGTGCAGTGTCACGTAGGAGAAGCTGCAAGATCAACACTTTTGCCTGACGTGTTTTACAACCAGTTAGCAGTGAACCAGTAAAATCCTTGAACTTTGACTGTCTGGGTTATTTTCAGTGTGTGCTCTTTTGAACTTCCGGGAAATGTCCTTTTCAGGTTAGTTTCTTAAAGGAGAGTGGGAAGTCAGGCTGGCTGTGATACTGCTTTGAAAAAAAACTCTTGAGTACAGCGAGGTGTGTGAGGAGAGACTGAAGTCACTTGGGTTGTTCAGCCTGGAGAAGAGGAGACTGAGAGGAGATCTCATCACGGTCTAGAACTTCCTCCCAAGGGGAAGAGGAGGGGCAGGCGCTGATCTCTTCTCTCTGGCCACCAACCAATGCCAGGAGCAGAGGGAATGGCAGGAAGATGTGGCAGGGGAGGGTGAGGTTGGCCATGAGGAAAAGGTTCTTGAGGCAGAGGGTGGTGGAGCACTGGAACAGGCTCCCCAGGGAGGTGCTCATGGCACCAAGCCTGACAAGATTCCAGCAGCATTTGGCCAAGGCCCTCAGGGACATGGTGTGAATGTTGGGATTGTCCTGTGCAGGGACAGGAGTTGGACTCCATCATCCTTGTGGGTCCTTCCAACTCACAATGTTCTGTGATTCTAAGGTACAGAAACATTGGTATGGCAGACTTACTATTTCTGGAACACCTTCCATTGGACGAATTGAAGTCCTTTAATCAATGTGGAGCTCTTGATGAGAGGGACAGTAATTCCCATTTCTACCAAGTGAGAATATGAGAGAGATTAAAATGCCTTTTCTGAAATGGTAAATGATTTTATGGCCAGGAAATGAATTGAAGCTTCTCTCCAAAAAGCATCCTTCCAACATACTTTGGTTGTCTCCAGGGGCACTCACTGGACATCCCAGCAGAAATGTTAAGTTTGTTTTGATTCTGGAAAGGTGAATCAGGAAGAAAAATAGATTTAATTGGGCAGTGCCATTCTTTTGGGATTTGAACAGTTCATGTGCTGGTATGCCATTGGAAAGCACCTGGACACAAAGCAGTTGCAATGACTTTGGCCTTCCAGTACCTGAAGGGGCCTACAAGAAAGCTGGGGAAGGACTTTTCATAAGGGCAGTAGGGGTAATGGCTTTAAACTGGAAGAGGGAAGATTGAGATGAGACATTAGGAAGAAGTTCTTTGCTGTGAGGGTGGTCAGACACTGGAACAGGTTGCCCAAGGAAGTTGTAGATGCCCCCTCCCTGGAGGTGTTGAAGGCCAGGCTGGATGAGGCTTTGAGCAACCTGGTCTAGTGGAAGGTGTCCCTGCTGCTGGCAGGGGGGTGGGAACTGGATGATCTTTAAGGTCCCTTCCAACCCAAACCATTCTATGATTCTATGACTTTTTAAACACATGTATAGAGCAGTCACGCTCTCACTCCTGCTTAAAACAAGATGTAAAGAACTTCTCTTGTCTGCACGTTGGCTGCTTGTGTTTTAGTCATGGTGATGGATACTGAAAGGAAATAGCTGCAGGGGAAACTCGTGGCTTCCATCTAGACAAGCGTGGCAGAGTTGCTGTTCTGTAATTTGACTTTGCTATGCCAGAGTTATAAACATCCCAGAAAATGCTCAGTTGGAACAATAGTGATGTGTGATTTGTCAGAACTGCTGGAAAGTAGAAAGGGGGACATTGTGTAAGCCAGATCTTCAGCTTCTTTGTTGCAGCTTTTATTAGCCAATAACTTTTGCTTACAGTCATTGTTGGTTTTGTTCCTTCCAGACAGGGATTTCCGAATAACACAAGCATTTAGATATCTACTGTTTTATAGCTTTCCTTGCTGCTGTTCTCAGCTGGGCTCCAACTGACCCATGAGGCAGGATAGCTGGATAGTCTGCCCTTGGAAATGTCTTTTTAAGCTCTCGATGCTTCTTAATTATGACCCTGATGGAAAGAGAAGAGCAAGCTTATGTGGACTTCCATGTGGGGAAATATTCTGACTTGCTTTTTCGCACCACTTTTGTTGGTGCTTCCGGTTTTAGCTTTCTACTTCTGCATCTACTGGTGTGGGCATGGCCCTCTCTGCAGGTGGACCAAAACTGATCACTGTGAGCCAAGCTTGGATTTGGAGATGGCAGATTTCATGCTCTTAGCCTGTCACCTTGTCTTGGAGGTACAACGTGTTGGTATCTGTTGTTCATATGAAACAGGGAGCCAAGCAGGGTTTTCTTAAACCCAAGTGGAAGTGATCGGAGGTGTTATACAGGAGTCCTTTCAGATTTCCACTGCCAGGGTGAGCTTCCTGGTCATTTTGTGAACATCTGGTCCTGCTTTCTTTACATCTCTCCTTTGAAGACAACTCCTTTAAAGTTGAAGGCTATTTGTCTTCCCTCTTAAGGGAAGGTAGAAGACCTCATATTGATATCAAGAATGGCACCCATTGCCTCTTACTGTCAGGTTTTCATCTCCCAGCACTGGTTGGTGATGCTTTTACCCTTTCAACCAGCAAAGAAATCCTTGGGGGTTTTTTGTGCCAAGCATCATGACAAAGTAGCATGTTTGCAGGCATTTACTACCAAGAGTAAGATACAGCAAGGGAAATAAATTGTCCAAGGAATCAGCTTACTGTCTATTTCTTCTCCCAGTCCACTCATTTACCCTTGAATCTATTTGACATCTTTATCAGACTATTTGGGATAGGACTATTTGCTCTGAACTAGAGCATTTTACAACAGAATTCCTGTAAATGCTCCTGCAATACCATAATTCTCTTTAAATAGGATAAATACTGAATATTTATCCCTATCTGCCATTCCTTCTAATGAAAGCCAAGCTTATTAAACTCGTAAACACCAAAGAGGAAAGAGCTGGAGGCACGTCAGAGCCTGGGATTAGATTGAGCTGGACAAACTGCAAAAGCAGTCTGGGGCCAGGACAGAAATAGGATCAGCAAAGGCTAATGCTGAGCTTTTTCCTCTGGCATGAGTGACCTGTTGAGATGCAGGGTGGTTGGGCTACAGCTTTGCTGAAGGTGTCTAGGGTTTTTAATGACTAACAACCTTTTCCAGGGCTAGTATAGGACCCATCTAGCCACATGTCCTATTTCTAACTGGGACCAGAGGCAGACAGCATGTTGGCCATGAGCCAGCAGTGTGTCCTTGTGGCCAGGAAGGCCACCAGTATCCTGGGGGGCATTCAGAAGATTGTAGCCAGCAGACAGCTTTGCTGAAGGTGTCTAGGGTTTTTAATGACTAACAACCTTTTCCAGGGCTAGTATAGGACCCATCTAGCCACATGTCCTATTTCTAACTGGGACCAGAGGCAGACAGCATGTTGGCCATGAGCCAGCAGTGTGTCCTTGTGGCCAGGAAGGCCACCAGTATCCTGGGGGGCATTCAGAAGATTGTAGCCAGCAGATCAAGGGAAGTTCTCCTCCCCCTCTTCTCTGCCCTGGTGAGGCCACATCTGGAGTGTTGTGTCCAGTTCTGGGCTCCCCAGTTCCAGAGGGACAGGGATCTTCTGGAGATAGTCCAGCAGAGGCCACAGAGATGATGGGGGGCCTGGAGCATCTCCTGTGTGAGGAGAGGCTGAGAGAGCTGGGACTGTTCAGCCTGGAGAAGAGCAGCCTGAGAGGGGATCTGATCAATGTCTATCAAGATCTGAAATGTGGGGGCCAAATGGATGGGGCCGGGCTCTTCTGGGTGGTGCCCAGTGACAGGACAAGGGGCAATGGGCACAAAATGGGACATCAGAAGTTCCAGACAAACTGAAGGAAAAACTTCTTTGCTGTGAGGGTGCCGGAGCCCT
>NW_010333104.1:0-456 GCF_000700745.2 Antrostomus carolinensis | reverse complement strand
CCCACCTGGACTCTTTTCTGTGCGACCTGTTGTAGGGAACCTGCTTTGGTAGGGGGGTTGGACTGGATGATCTCTGGAGGTCCCTTCCAACCCCCACCATTCTGTGATCCTGTGAACTAGGGTAAGTTCAAAAACTTTCCAGGATGTGCACAACCTCCAGGATGTGCACAAAACGATTGTCCTTCTGGTAATGAGTTTGAGATTTCTTGAGTAAGAGATGGTGCTGAAGCCATTACATTTAATAGCCTTCATTGGCTGTAATCTTAGTTACCTTACACCATCCTTTTTTTATTAAACCTGCTTTTATTAAACCTATTTTTAATCTTTAAACCCATCGCCTCAGGATGTTGGTGCTTTAATTAAAGTAGAACCATAAACTGAATGCAAGTCAACAACATCATGTGCCTGTGCAAAGGACTATCATGAGACCGGGATGTGTCGGCAAGAACATTCTCA
>NW_010333103.1:0-12083 GCF_000700745.2 Antrostomus carolinensis | reverse complement strand
CGCCCAGCCTGTATTTGTACTTGGGGTTGCCAATAAATACGAACAAATTCTATCCATGAAGATGAGTATCAAAACAGATTAAAAAAACAACGTTAGAGTAACTTGTTTAAGCTAAAGTTCAAAGACTTTCTACAGAAAGACCCAACAGTTTAATTAAATTGCATTTTAAAGCGGTTACATTGTTAGGCCCAAGACTCTTTTCGTAACACATTTGTTGAAAGAGCAAGACAACGCCTACAACCTTTTGCTATGACCTGCACAGGATTTCTTCTTGAAAGTAAATAATATTTCAGCAACATTAGCAGTGCCCTAATTTTTCAAAAGGGGAAACACATATTTTGATGTCATACAGAGACAGGATCTGTCTCAACAGATGAAGCTTGCCTAAAGGCCTCACTTAAGCTATCTTTTAGCTTTGCTTTAGCACTAAAGTGATAATTTTAAAATCAGCCTGCAATAACGTATACTTCAAAAAGTAATTCCAATTCTTACCAACTGTAAGATTTGCCAGCTGTGGAGGGAGATCTGTAGTCACTAGTCGATGTCGAAGAATCTGGTTTAGCTGATGAAGTGTGGTTTGCTTCTCACTCTTTGTTATTGGGTCAGGAGGGATTATTTTATCCTGTTAAAATAAACACAACCAAGTCTACACATCTCAAACATGTATAATACACTGACAGCAGCAATAGCGAAAACTAACCAGACTAGAAGTATAAAAATATAAATGCTACAGTATTAAACACGAGCAAAGTTTTATATCTTACACTCACATTTGTTTTCTAGTTGATTACATTTTACCTGAGACTGATCACTGAATAAAATTGCTCAACTTGGATCAATTAAATTCAGGGCCTTACATCAAGCTAAACTTGTTTTTAAATACTAAGATTTGAGAGCCAATCCTTATCTGTAGCTATAGATCTAAGTCACAGGTACTACTGCTTATATTACCTCACAAAATCCTGTTATTCTGCATTTTAACAGTGAGAAAAGGCGGCAGCATTGAAGAGAGCTGTTAAGTATTTCAGTACATTTCCAAATACAGGCAAAACCTCTAAGAACAACAGATGTCAGTATCTCCTGTTCACACTTCATTTTTCTAGGATGGTGGCTTAACACGTGCAAGTACTTAAAGAACTAAAGAAGAGCTGCTACTGTACTCATCCTAGAGCAGAACTAGTTTAAACAGAGAGAATGTTTTACTGGGAAAGCTCAACCTGTTCAAATAGGAAGCGCTCTGCAGGAGAAACCGACACGACAGAGACTTGGCACTAGGCCTGTATTAAACTACAGTTCCATTTGCACAGATAATTTCATTAACATGCATTTGATACTGTACAGGGGATTATTATTATTGTTATTAGCATTATTTACCCTAATGCAGGTAGGCAGACGTGGGTATGATCCAGTTGTCAGAACATCAATAGCATACGGGATAGCAAAACTCGGCAGACGAGCATGAACTAAAGCATCTCTGGCCAGCGATGCCAGACGGTCAGCAGTGTCCACAAACAGAATGGCTTGCTGATCTAAAAAACTTGATATCATCTGTAGAGGACAAGGAGAAGGAAAAAAAAACAAAAACAAAAGGTATGTGTCCAAAAAATGCACAAATCAATGCCCCTTTATATTTGGTTCATCTAGCACGCATAACTGAGATTACTTGAATTGGAAGTGACAGATAAAATAATCACATCTATACAACAAAGAAAGAATGAATATTCTGGCCATTCCTTACACGGTGTGCAAGGACACTCTAAATCTGCATGCCATTTCTGATGCTAGGGAGGACCTGTAAAGCCTCACAGCTCTTTATCTGATGATTGCTACGCTACTGGAATGCAACCGTACTTGTTTGTAATCACCCGGGGTTTGTTTTTTGCAACATTCTGGACTTTATTCCTGTTTAACCAAGAGCAGGATAAAAGTGGTAAGAACTAAAACATCGAGATCACCATCTTCCCTGTCTTATCATCTAACCCCAAAGCACTCCTGAATGTCTGCACAGACAAGCATTTCATTTTTTGCCACTGATGAGTTTTTGGAGACAGGAACTGTTAAAAGACAAGATTATACAATTTCTAAATAGGAAGAAATTGGTTATAATTTAATATTCATTTGTCTATGAAATACATTTTTTTAGAAAACTTCTATGGTAAGGAGAAGTTGGGGTATACCAAAATCCCGTGCCACTTAGATTATTTAATCCCAAACTCTGCTGCTGACTTACCGCACATTTTTCCACCTTTCCAGCGTTATTAGCCCATTTGACCAAGGCTAACAGACGAACAAACAGTTGACGAGTACGACTTGCAAACTGCACTATTTCTATTTTCCTGGAAAAAAAACCAAACGTGCATTAAGCCAGTGCTCAGATATATAACAAAACTGCAATTTAACTCTGTGCCAATAAAAAAAAAGCTGTAATAATAACAACTTTTAATTGTGCTAGTGGAGATATTACTAATATATAGTTTGTTTGATTAGAACATGGGAAAAATAAAAGCTCACTGTTCTGAATACCTAAATGCTAACAACATACATGGATTCTAACCAACCAAGACTGTCTGGGGAAACAAAAAAGCATACTCACATGAATTAATCATTGATTTTAAGAGAAACAATTCCATAGTGAACTCAACTGAATTATTTTTATACCTTTCACAGGATTTTCCCAGGGTTTATGATTAAAGTTGACATGGCAATATACCTAAGGGTTATAGGACATGGCAGTAACATTGCACTGACATTTACTTAGAAAAAAAATCAGATACTAAACAAAATGTCACTCTAGTAATTTTAAGACATCTTGACACAGTATGTTAAAATATGATGCCACTTTGCCAGGAAACAGAGGGGTGGTATGGAAGACCACAAAGCCCCCCACCTTTTTACTCTCCTCTCCATTCCTACCTTGCAAAGAAATTGGGATAAAGAGAAATTACCAATAGTCAGTATTCACAGAATCACAGAATGATAGAGGTTGGAAGAGACTTTTGGAGATCATCTAGTCCAATTCCCCTGCCAAAGCAGGTTCACCTACAGCAGGTTGCACAGGATCACGTTTAGGTGGGTTTTGGATATCTCCAGAGAAGGAGACTCCACAGCCTCTCTGGGCAGCCTGTTCCAGTGCTCTGTCACCCTCCCAGTAAAGAAGTTTTTCTCATCTTCAGATGGACCCTCCTGTGTTCCAGTTTGTGCCCACTGCCCCTTGTGCTGTCGATGGGCCCCACTGAAAAGAGTCTGACCCCATCCTCTTGACACCCCCCCTTTAGTACTTATAGGCACTGACAAGATCCCCTCTCTGTTCTCTTCTCCAAGCTAAACAGGCCCAGATCTCTCAGCCTTTACTCATAACAGAGATGCTCCAGGCCCCTCATCAGCTTCGTAGCCCTCTGCTGGACTCTCTCCAGTAGTTTGTGGTCTTCCTTGAACTGGGGAGCCCAGAACTGGAAACAGTACTCCAGACGTGGCCTCTACTCTGAGCAGAGTAGAGGGGGATGATTCCTCCCACCATACTTCATATGAGAGAGTCAAAATGAGGCAATATATGTTTGCATGCCTTAAGAGTTATTTTTTGTAAAAGAGAGTGCAATGGGGTACATCCAGATTTTCTCCCTTTGTTACAGATCTTCGTTGCAGATGCATTAGACAAGACATGCAGATTTACAATGTATATCTGTAACACCATGCACTCTGAAATACCATTTCATCTACTATTTACAGAGGTTTTCCTCCCTTTTTACACATTCAAGTCACTGATTTCACTATGGTTTTCTAGTTACTTTGAAAAAAAACCCAACAAACCCAAGATGTTTTCCTGATATGGTTTTCTAAAGCAACAAAAACATTCAGAAAAAAAAGAACATTAATCAGTGCAACAGATATTGGCCTCTACCAAACAGAAGTTGCACCTCCTTCTGATCCTAACCTGCAAAGCACATATTCATAACATAGACAGAGCCCTTTTCTGCTGAAAGTGTTGGTGTAATGAGGTTAACTCTTGTGCAGTAAGTAAAGCATAATTTGCTTGTAGTGATTAACATTTAGGCAAGAAGCACAACTAATACCATCTGGTCCAGTTTCTTACATTACATGTTACAAACCTCATCCAAGAACTTGGGCATTAAGCCAATAACTTCTCTGCATTCTAGAGCATATGGTTTAGAATGGCATTCAGACTGATATTAAGATTTCAAGTGGTGGACAAGGTGCCACAGGTACACACTGCTCCAACAGTAACCACACCATGAAAACAAGATGTTGAGAATTTTGAAAGATTCAGAAAAAATTTATGGGATTTGAAAGATGTCTACAGTGAGACATTAGAAAGCCAGTAGTCTCTCAAATTCCATAGAGAACTTGGTAAAATCTAGTACTTATGTCAATCAAACTCCTGTGCTGGAAACAGCACGACAGCAAGAAAAAAATTCAAACTGATGATCTGTGACTGGAAATCAAATGTAGACACACCCTTAAAAAAAAAAACAACCCCAAAACCCCACCAACGAAAAGCCAAAGAAACAGAAAAAGGCACAGCAATCTAATAATGAAATTATTGATAAAACTAGATGCAGTATTCCAGTAACTGTTCCATTAATACCACATGTATTAAGTTACAGAAGACTTGTTCCTTCTAATTGACAGAATCCTGCTTCCAGAACCACCACCATCATCCCTGAATGACAATTGTGTTGGGAATTCACATCCATCTACTTCTCTACTAAGAACCCAAAGTCTTTCAATTTTGCTGCATTCCTGTGTCCTTCATTATAGGTACAGAACCTTACGCTGGGCTGCACAAAAAAATTTATTCAAGGAAGACAAAGCTTAAGGAAAAAGTGCATTTACAAGGCCTATAAAAGCAAAGCAAAGCACACTAAAAAGCTTTCTAACAACCATGGTACTCAGCGTGGTTTTTACCTTGGTCTTTACTGGTCAGTTCTGATCTCAGGGGTTTCAGATCCTTCACACTAGTGGCTCAGTCTGAGGGAGTGAAGTAGCTACAGTAGAAGAATATCACGCTGAGGACCACTTAAGCAAGCTTGACATACAAAAGTCCACTGGAGTGGATGGGATGCCTCCAAGGGTGCTGAGGGAGCTGACCTATGCTACTCCATGATTTTTGGGGAGGGACTTTTCATAAAGGGCAGTTAATGACAAAACAAGGGGAAATGGGTTTAAGCTGAAAGAGGGAAGGTTTAGATTAGATATTAGGAAGAAGTTCTTCACTGTGAGAGTGGTCAGACACTGGAACAGGTTGCCCAAGGAAGCTGTGGATGCCCCCTCCCTGGAAGTGTTCAAGGCCAGGCTGGATGAGGCTTTGAGCAACCTGGTCTAATGGAAGGTGTCCTTGCTGATGGCAGGGGGGTTGGAACTGGATGATCTTTAAGGTCCCTTCCAACCAAACCATTCTATGATTCTATGATTTTCAAAAGACCACAGCGATCAAAGTTCCTGATGACTGGAAAACAGCAAACATTATGCCCTTCTTCAAGAAGGCCAAGAAGGATCTAGGGATCTATGTCCAGATAAATAACTAATATGAAAGTAGCTTGGGAATAGCCAGCACCAATTTGCTGAGGGTAAACCATCCCAAATCAATGCAATTGCCTTCCACAGAATGAACAGCTCTGTTATCCAGGGGAGAAAAGAAGATGCATTTACACTGACTTTTGCACAGCTTTTGACAAGATCTCCCATAGTATCCTTGTAGCCAAGCTGGTGAGATACAGCATGGGTAAGTGGACTATAAAGCAGGTGAAAAACTGGCTGGACTTCTAGGAATAAAAGGCTGTGACTGGCTGCCAGATATATTTCTTTAATGCTGGTTACTAGTGGTGTTCCTTAAGGGCCGATACTGGGGCCAGTACAATTTAACACCTCCCTCAACAACCTGCATGATGTGAAGGAGTGCACTCTTTGGAAGTTTGCAGGTCATTACAAACCAGTGGGAGCAAACAGGGACCTCAGATGGCTGGAGAAATTGGCTGACAGGAACGTCATGAAGTTCAGCAAAACCGCATGTCAAGTCCTGCATCTGGTATGAAACAATCTCGTGTAACAGCACAGGTACTAAGCAGCAGCTGGGCAGCAGCTCTGCAGAAGTGGACCTGGGGGTCCTGGTGGGGAGGTGAAGAGGCATCAGCAACGTACCCTTGCAATAATGACAGGCTGTATTAGCATCAGTGCAGCCTAGGTCAAGGAATGTGATTACTCACCTTGAGTCAGCATTTGTGAGACTACAACTCAAGCACTACACCCAGTTTTATACTCCCCAGCCAAGGAAGATGCTGCTTGTACAGAAGTGGGTTAGGGGCTGGAACACACGACATACAAGGAGGGGCTGAAGAAGCTATCTTTGCTTCTGCTTAAGAAGAGAGGCTATGGTGAGATCCTACTGCCATCTTCAAATATCTAAAGGGGTGTTATAGAAAAGATGGAACCAAACTCTTCTCAAAAGTGCAAAAGGTTGAGGGACAACAGCCACAAACTAAACCAGTGAAAAACTAGCTAGACATTAGGAAAATAAACACACAGTGAGGCAGTCAAAGACAAGTAGGTTGCTCAGAAAGGTTCCAGGATTTCCATCCTTGAAGATATTTAAACTCAAGTGGATATGACCCTGAGCAACCTCAACCAACTTGGAAACTGTCTTCTACTTCAATCAGAGGGTTGGACTAGGTATCTCTGAAGTGCCGTTCCAACCAAAATTATTATCTGTGTCTATGAAAGGAGTGAAGTAGAAGTCATTTTGTCATTAAAAAAGAATGGAATTTGGTGTTTCACAAAAATTAGGTGTGTAATTGTGCTGTTGTTGAAGTCAGGAATAACACGTTTTTCCAACAGTTCTGATTGCCTTTTTTTTTAATCTTGTGCATGACAGAATCTTTGCTGCGAGTTTGAGAAGTAAGTCTTGTTCACCAAGTACTGCAAAACCAGGAGGCAAACAATACATTTATATAGTTCTTGGGAGTATTTTAACAAAACTTCTCTTTTAAATACTTCTCAGCAAGAACTGTTAACTCGGGAATGCAGGTGTAAGGTTTTACCTTCCCTTTCCCCACAACAGAACATAGGGCCCAACAAAGTCATTATAATCCAAGTTCCAGTTAAATCTTATACAGCCATTACTGTATTTAGGTAAGTTTCTCAGGTATTACACTTTACTGGAGGATAAAAAGGAAAAGATAACAAATACTGAGCAAAAAAAGAAAGAGATTTCCATTATCAAGAAGCAAGCCCCTGGATTTCCCCCAGAACTCAGTAATATTAATTTTACACTACAGTACTAACATTTTTTTAATCCAAACACTTCTTTCTTGTTGCAAAAGTTATTTATTCCTATAATTGTTAACTAATAAATGACCCTTTGCAAAGAAAAGCCATATGATACTACAATGCATGATTTCCTAGCAGTTTTTCTTGTCATGGCACCTTTTAGCTAGGCACTGTAGTAATGAACTGTGATTTTATGTGAACTTTGTTAGAAGCGAATACCATCACATCTTCACCAAAGTATGTATGCCATGTCATCGGGCTCGCTTAAAGACACAGAACTTGAAGCCCAACTACTGCTGCCATCACAGCTCTCAAAATCAGGAAAAATAATCATCTGGATAATTAAACTACATTCATTACAGACTTCCTCCAAAAGCTGGAAAGCCACTTCACCAAGAAGAGTGGTAAGTCAAATCTAACAAGGATGTGATCATTTAATTTCAATACAATTTTAATTGCAGGACATTCTTTGCAACCATTGAAGGCTGTCATATTTTCTTTTATCTGTAATCCATTAGGACTCAAGTTGTTGCTCCAGACCTGTGTGTCTTACAAAGCAGATTACAGCTTTACTAAGAAATACTAAACATTTAGATGGGAAAGCCCCCCCATCAGAAGGAGGGAGCTCTGGACCCAAGCTGAATGTAATTTCCTCAGCAAATAGAGGGATAATTAAAAAAAGACAAACAAAATCACAATAAAAACCAGATAGAATAGAATCATAGAATCACAGTGGTTGGAAAAGACCTTTAAGATCATAGAGTCCAACCATAAACCTAACACTACCAACTCCACTTCTAAACCATGTCCCTAATCACAGAATCACAGAATGTTGGGGATTGGAAGGGACCTCGAAAGATCATCTAGTCCAATCCCCCTGCCGGAGCAGGAACCTAAACAATTTTACACAGGAAGGCGTCCAGGCAGGTCTTGAATATCTCCAGAGAAGGAGACTCCACAGCCTCCCTGGGCAGCCTGTTCCAGGGCTCTGTCACCCTCACTGTAAAGTAGTTTCTTCTCAAGTTTAAGCGGAACCTCCTGTGTTCCAGCTCACACCTATTGCCCCTTGTCCTATCGTTGGGCATCACTGAGAAGAGCCTGGCTCCATCCTCATGACATTTGCCCTTAACATATTTGTAAACATTAATTAGGTCTCCCCTCAGTCTCCTCTTTTCCAAGCTAAAGAGACTCAGCTCCCTCAGCCTTTCAACACATCTAAGCAACACATCTACCCATCTTTTAAATACCACCAGGGATGGCGACTCTACCACCTCCCTTGGCAGCCTGTTCCAATGCCTGGTAACCCCTTCAGTGAAGTTTTTCCTAATATCCAATCTAATCCTCTCCTGCTGCAACTTGAGGCCCTTTCCACTTGTTCTATTGCTTGTTACCTGGGAGAAGAGACCAACTCCCACCTCACTGCACCCTCCTTTCAGGTAGTTGTAGAGAGTGAGAAGGTCTCCCCTCAGCCTCCTTTTCTCCAGGCTAAACGAACCCAGTTCCCTCAGCCGCTCCCCATGTTCTCCAGACCCTTCACCAGCTTTGTTGCCCTTCTCTGGACACACTCCAGCACCTCCATGTCCTTCTTGTAGTGAGGGGCCCAAAACTGAACACAGGACTCAAGGTTTGGCCACACCAGTGCCAAGTGCAGGGAGTAAATCACTTCCCTGGTCCTGCTGGCCACACTATTTCTGATACAAGCCAGGATGCCATTGGCCTTCTTGGCCACCTGTGCACACTGCTGGCTCAGCTTCACCTAGCTGTTGACCAGCACCCCCAGGTCCTTTTCCCTCAGACAGCTTTCCAGCCACTCCTCCCCAAGCCTGTAGAGTTGCATGGGGTTGTTGTGACCCGAGTGCAGGACCCAGCACTTGGCCTTACTGAACTTCACGCCACCGGTCTCAGCCCATCGACCCAGCCTGTCCAGGTCCCTCTGCAGAGCCTTCCTACCTTCGAGCAGATCAACACTCCCACCCAGCTTGGTGTCACCCGCAAACTTAGTGAGGGCACACTCAATCCCTCATCCCTTCATTGTCTCCCTTCATAAAATATTATGCACAAGGAAAAGGGGTACAAGGAAGCATCCCAGGTTATTATTCCCTAAAAATGGGATTAATTCCGTAACATGTTATAAGAGTTTTGGAAGATTTGAGATAACTGAATGAATGATCATCTTGGTACACAGAATTCTTTACTATCATTCTTAGGAATATCATAGCTGCTATATGGCTCCAAAGAAAAACAGGTCAATTAGCATGTCAACAAAAATAAAGGAATTAATTTTCTGACAACTTCCATAAAATGTATTCAAAGAAACAAAAAAAGTAAATCAAATTATTTCATCTTTGCAGGGGAGGGGGGAAAGGCCTGTTCTGGTCTCTTACATTTATTTGTTCTCTAATAATCTTCACACTTCAGAAACACGTAGAACAGAAGCAGAGAGCAGTGCTCAGGTAACACGGAAAAAAGCAGAAAATAGCTTTTTACCTCATTTTCATTGTTGAACTGCTTCTTCTGAACAAAAAGTTTCTTTATCACACTAACTAGAATCTATTCAGATTCTCCAGTTCCCTTTCACATCAGCTTTACTGTCACTTCATTGCTTCAAGATTCATGAAGAGAAAAATGCCCTTAACAGACTTAATCTGCTCTAACAGCAACAGTACATTACCGAGCAGTGCAGCAAAAACATAAAAAGCCCAAACAACAACAAAGCCAAAACTCAGTAAAAACTCATATTGCCGTTGATGCTGAGAGAAACCTTGAAGCTATGTAGTGACAGCAAGACAGACAAGGCTTATTTGCTTGCACAAAATCTAAAAATAGGAGAAAAAAAATTCATTTAAACAGTTCTATATTAATCTTAACATCCTAAACAAAGTTCTATAATTTAACATGTATTACAGATTGTCTTAGTGCAACTCACCTTTCCATATCAGTCTTTCTTGGTAACCTATATTAAAAAGGAAAAAAAAATAAAATTAGTATTTTGTATTGTTCTATTACATTTCATACTACTAGAAATTTTGTTAGCAACCTTCACCTAAGTACAAGAACTTGTGATACCTATCAAGAGCATTTCAAAATTTCTATGATTGTAAATGTTTCCAAAATACAATGCAATTACATGTTTGATAAAGGAAGTAGCTTGACAGCTCTAGAAAGCAGCCTAGTTAATAGGGAAAAAATAAATACAATCAGGTGTATAACAGCACCACAGGGGACCTGCCACTACTCTGTACCAGGTGTGCTGGAACCCACCAAATTAATTTAAAAGCTTGATGAAGGGTGCTGAAAACCTAAGATTTCTGCTAATCTAGTGAGCCACACAGTATCACTGCCTGTGCTTTGTAATTAATGACTCTCACTAAGCATCCATGACTAGAGTTAATTAATTCATAGCAGCAATCCTAGAACATTTGCAGCAGGTATTAAAATTGGCTGTTTCCTGACTTGCCTGAAATGAGTTTCTCTTCCCTTTTTCATCAGTCTAAAAGTGGAGAAATGCCACAGTCCAGAACTTTTATCACTGACCTGCATGACACACACTACTGCGGAGAGGGGACTATATTTCTGTAACGTTCTACAGAGATCACAGGCATCTCATTTTAAAAGTTGTGGGGTTGTTTTAAATTTATTTTAAGACTAGGCTGGTGCTGGTAAAAGAATGAGAAATCATTTTGTTGGAAGGAAGGAGGTGAACACTTTCCAGCTGGGCTTTCTACTAGCCAAATCCATACTTCATGGGGTAACAGAGTGGAAAAATCTAGCTCACTTCTTTTGGAGGGGATATCACATAGCTTATAAACTACTTGGTGAATCAAAGTGCCCAAAGCATTCCCCATGTGTTGTTCACATCACCCATTTTATTTTGTGCCTTAATTATGTACTTCAGTCAAAAGGGCCTGCTCTACACCTTAAAACAAGAATGAAAGACATCACAGGCACACGTTCCTACAAGAACGCACACAGTATCAATTACTGTCTACACACACCATAAACACACAAGAAAGACTTCTTGACTGACATTTTGGAAGTTCTTCCAAAGGAAACTAAAACTGTAAAACTCCTCATCCTTTACAGAGTTTTAACACTCTTAAGCCCAAGTCAAGCAAAACTTTGTTTGCACACTTACCAGATACGGTATTTTACAAGAACTATACCTATTTTTTTCCATTTGTTCTGTATGTCCCTTCTTAAAACACACAGGTTCCCCACAAGAACCTCTAAGGTTAAACAAAGCAAACGGGAAACAGGTTTACTCAGAGTCCAAATGCTTTCAGGAAAGTTTTTCTTGGCCCAAAAACATTCCTTTGTTTTGCCACTTCAAACATAACAATATAAGCACAGAAGAGCATAAAGTAAATGTAAATAACTTATTTCCCCCAAATAATCAAACTGTATTCTAAAACGCACACAGGCAACTCAAGGAGTTGCAGCATCTGAAAATATCTGTTTCACGCGTTTCAGTTTCATGCAATTTGGTATCAGTTCCAACACTACAGTTAGGTTTTCTGACAGTAACTTGAGGGTGAACTGAAGCATGTGAGCAGCCAACCTGCCTTCAGCTGCTCTGCATTCCCCACAGTCATTTCTCTTTATGACAGAGCACTCGGCAGCTTTCTCCAGGCCCCTGAATACAGCCCGATGATGCAGGGACAGACCTGCACGAACACGGCATTTCCCCGGGGTGGGAGAGGGGGAAGAAGGAGCAACCACCACCCCCAACTCCAGCCCCAGCCGGGCTCCGGGACAGACCCCTGGAGAGGCCGCCGCCGCCTCCTCCTCCCGGGACGCTGGGA
>NW_010333102.1:0-1235 GCF_000700745.2 Antrostomus carolinensis | reverse complement strand
ATGTTCATATAAAAATCTTATTTAAAATAAGATATTTTTTCATATAAAATAAGAAATATTATTTAATATTAATATCATTTAAAATAAGATTTTTATATGAATATAATTTGAAATATTATATTTACAAACAAGCATTTTCTCTAAAACCTAGGAACAGAGGAAAGAAAGTCAAAAAAATATTCTAGCTATACCTGTAAACTCTCAGTGCCCAGATTCCAAATGCAACATCTCTCTTTTTTCCCTTTATGCCTTTGGAAAATAGGCTTTGCAGTGCAACTTTAAGATCAGCCCAACTAGGTTATTTTGGATCAAGGAGAAGATTGAAATCTAAAGTTCAGGGCTCCTTAGGGAGATCATCCTGCCAGCAAACTTCTCTACCTTGTAAGGATAGTGTTTTAGTAGATTTTTCACAGCATGCTTTTCAAAGGTTTCTGACCTCAAAAAGAAAAGAAAACCAGTAAATAAACTTAAAGGAGTGGAGAGGGAAGAGCACTGGGCAGGTGGATCCCACTGGTCCAGCCAGTAGAGGGCACTGGAATTTAAGAGGAAAGTTGTTGAGAGACGAACTTCGTATAATGAAATATTAAATTGATGGTTTTACCACTTCTAAATTGTTACTTGAACCTACCTATCCAGACCTAAACTGAGACAGAAACACGAGAAATTGCACAGGATAAAAAAAGGAAGAAACTTGATTACTTCATGGTCTCTAAAGAGTTGTGTTTCAGGGCATCAGGAAGATTTCATCCTTCATACATTGTTTAAAAGCAATTATTAAATCTTTTGTATTTTCGATTATTGAAATACTCTACTTTGAAGCATCCTTTCGAAACTATCACAGCTGTTTCTCAGGGATTAAAAACCTTTAAAAATTAAAAGAGAAAAATACAAAAAAATAAGTCAAGACAGGTATTTTTTAAGGCAAACCCAGCTTGACTTGTGCCAAAGCTGAACAGAAAACTGCTTCTAGTCCACAAGAAATGTGGAAAGTAAAACAGGCTAAGGAAATGCAAGATTTTAAATGTTTGCAACACCTTATTTACCAAGGGTAAAAAGCATAAAAGAAACATTTCCCACCTCGTTACCAAACAGAACAAACACACAAGGATTCTGTGCGGTTTGACATGAGCTAAGTTGGCATTTTGTGGCGGAAAGACAGATTTTTGGTTATTCTCTAAGCAGATATCCAGGTGCTGAAGTAAAACTGCCACTTTACAGCAGAGGCAGCCGGGGTT
>NW_010333101.1:0-7356 GCF_000700745.2 Antrostomus carolinensis | reverse complement strand
CAACCCAATACATTCTATGATTCTATGAACTGGATGGAAATTCAAGCATATTCTGTAAAAGGGGCACTGAAGGTATGTATGTCAGAGAATCATGATCTTTATTACCCAGAGTTCATTATACTTGTGAACTGGAATTAGTCTCTTGGTTCAAATAAATTTAAATGTTGAAGAACATCCATCTCTTATGAGATGTTTTACGTCAACCTGCTCTCATCTTTCAAGGCTGGCATTCAGAAAACAAGCCTCAAGATGAGAAACTCAACTACAACACTTCAGCTGACTTGATACACTGAAAGTACAGTTATTCCTGCAAGTTTTCTATCAGAGTGTTTTTTCTCTTTAACTTGGCTTTCATTGCAATTTACCTGCTAAAAATAAACTTTAACTGGACACTGAATGAAAGTAATGAAATTCACTGTAATTATGCTCTTACCCTGTTTATTTTGCTTATTAAAAAGAGAGGAATAAGAATGAAAGAGAGGCAAAGACATTTGTGTTTTATATATTGTATTGTGAGTATATTTTTTCTACATCAGGGCTACAAAACATGGCAGCCTATCTGACTGCAGAGAATTATGTTTTTAGGAACAGCATAAAGTTCTCTGAAATCCCACAGCAACTATGAAATACTGAAGTAGAAACAGTAACTGTTGTACTGTTTGGTCTACAATCTGTTTTACCTGGTATTGTTTACTCCTTTTAGTGGCAACTATCCGTCCTTGAGCCTCACTTTTCTATCCTTTGCAAAACATTATCTTTACCTGGATAGAGACAATTGTTTTAGAGATCAGCATTTCCCAAATGGAGATGCTGGGAAATGCACTGTGCAATAGACACTGTGAGTTGCTGGGTCAGGGCTGGAAGCAGGACAAGAGCTGCTGAGATGCTTTTGGCTAGAAGACAGGGCAGGCTGCTCTGACAGAAGAGAGATACTGATCCAAGAAGTTTAGCCTCAAGCCTTCATTGCTGCAGTGCCTCTTCAAAGTCAGGATGCTGCCCACCCCTTTCAATGCCTGGCCTTTTCACCTTAGCTCTGCCCCTCCCCGCCCCTCTCAACTTCATTTTCCTCCTACCCCAGTTATTTTTCCCAAAATACTGGGAGCACAGCTCCAGAGCGAAAATCTTTGGTGCAGAATATATTCTTAGAGAAGCACAGGGAGGGGGAAAAAAGGAAGTTTGAGAAGTGTTATTTTCTACCTCTGCACACAACTGCAGGCCATACATACACAAAGGTTTAGGTCTTCTGGCACTTCAGAGGACACACAAGTTGGGTCATGAACCTACCGAAGTTATGTGGACAACCCTCACTTTAAGCTGCACGTGTCCTTCTAACCACTTTAATTTTAAAGACTGAATTAAAGATACTTTTCTTAAGAAAAATAAATCAACTTTTGTTAAAAGCAATGCAACAACAATGGCAATATTGTACTACAGCTACAGGCAGGATTCCAAACAGTTGCTGGCATTTTGAACACATATTGTCCAAACCTGCTTCAAGCAGGTCTACACAACTGAACTCTTTAACAGCTGTTAGCTACCAGCACCTTGTACCTCCATTATTGTTGCCATTAATAAAGCTGCTGCAGAAGAAAATTTTCTTGAGAGGAAGAGTAGGAAGAGGGGAAAGAGAGACATCCCTCTCCCACATAATAATCAAGCAAAATCTTAACACAGAAAAGGTTATACCAATGGTTATTTTGTTTACATTGTTCTCAACTACTCCTTTTGATTGCATTTTAATAAATGATACCGTTTCTGAAGTCCCCAGGCAAAGGTTAAGACTGGACCAAATACTGATCTTTTAGATGAACACTATTCTGATGCACAGCCTAGAAAAACTGGGAAAATGCAAGCTATACACACACACAGGTGTTTTTAAAATAAAAAAAAAAGAAAAAGATGTGCTACAGACAGCAAATCCCTGGATTATTCAAAATAAGAGGTGATAAACAGTGATATTATTCTGAAATAGACAAAGTAAATAGCACCAAAATATTAAGGGAACATCATGCATACTTTCAACTCCCATTATTGGTACACATCTCTTAAGCACAAACAGGAAAGAAAAATCATTTTAAATAACATGAGGAGTGATTGCCAACTCGCTCAAGCTGACAAGGAGCCTCATCAACTACGTTTTTCTGAAGGGATTTAACTCGGTAATGAAACAGATGTGGAATTTGAAGTTTGCCTTTAAATGTTAAAAGTTTACTAATAGTTTTTCTCCCATCTATGACTTCAATACCTGGGAGTGTAGGGGACTGTTTTAAGGAAACTGTACCCTCAGTATAAAACTCAGCAAGGCTTGATTTCCACAAAAGTGGCATATGGAAGTTGTATGTTTTACTTTCCTTCAGCTACTACAAAGACATGTAATAGCTGAATAAAGACTTGAGTATAATTTTTCACTATACAAGTGAGAAAAGGTTTGTGCAGAGGCATTTTATCAAAAAAACTACTTTCCTCTGTAGACTGTTTCTCATCTGTAGACTTTTGCAGCTGCAACAACAATACATAACCCTAAATGACACTGTTTGTTTTTCTAATACAACAACACAAATTGCCTCCTCTTGTTATTAATTAAGCCTGCTTATTATTTCCTGTTGGGAGTTCTGGTTGTGTATTTTTAAAATTAAAAACTCTTTTAAGTTAAAATTTTCCAATATTTTCAGTCATGAGCAGATGCATTATTGGACAACAGAATAAAAACTACAAAATATTTAGGAAATTAAATCAATCACAAGTATTAAAGAGATTCCAAAAGTGCTATGCTCTCAATTAGAATTGTTGAGTACAGAATTATTGTAGGAAATCTAGACTCAAATTTATTACACCAGATAACTACTAAATTTGAATAAAAATTCATAGCATGAGGAAATTCACTTGGCAAAGAGTAACTGGACTACCTAAATGGTTGCTTTATGAAGTACCTTTACAAACAGTTTTTTCTTTAAGTGTTTTATTCCTTTCCCAAATGTCCAAGTAGTGAACTAATATGACAAGAGGAAACACTAAGATGCCATAAACGTATAAACCATTTTTTCCAGGATATTGTCAGAATAAGATTAGAATGATTTTGTTAAAACACATTAAAAGCAACTTAAACTGAAGGAGTAAATAGTATTCAAACAGATGGCAAACATACTCTGGTATATGTATGAGGCTAAGTATATGTAAAAAATACTGAGGTTCTACACAGTAAAACAACTCCAGTAACAACTCTGTATTTTAGCCACATGGGGTGGTAATGCTACTTGAACTAACCTGAATGTCATGTTAAAATGCTGTTACTTTTTCCTACAGATTAAAAAAAAATCACCGAACATCCTTTAGAAATAGTTCTAGTTCGTACAAAGTTGTTCAGCAAAGTCAAATTTTAACTTTATAAGCCATACATACACTTTTCCTAAGCCTTAAGTGCAATGACTCATCAATATTAAACAGTAAACCTTTTCCCTTTTTTTTTTTTTTTGGGGGGGGGGGAAGAACAGCATTTCTGAGAAGACAAGTAACAAGCAAACAAGATCTCACAAGTCTAGTTCACATAAGGTTTGCTGTATCACCAGATACTTTCACACAGGTTCTGGGGTCTTATTGAAGTCACAGTCCCTCATTCCATGAGCAACAGCAGCAGCAGAGGGTTCAGAAAATAGCTAGGGCTATTTCAATAGCACTGCAATCACAGAAGTGAGCTGAGGGATTCTCAGTGTCCTTTTGGTTCCAAACAGGCACTGAAAATGTGACATGTCAGAAACGGTCAGTTAAGCAACACCAGTAAGTGGAACCAAACAGGTAGAAGTGAGTCCAGTGCCGTTACAGTTGTACCCTAGGTTTCAAATCCACAGGTGCAAAGTGGTTACCTAGGCTTTTTTTTTTTTTTTTTAAGCAAAGAAATAGCAAAACCTCAGCAGCCTCAATTTTCTATAGTAACCTATTATATAATAAAAATCACTTAAACTGATGAGACCTCCCAAAAATTGGCTTTGTTTTTACTTCATCTGTGTGCTACAATCTGTCCATAACTCTTTAAACAGATAGAAATACAATCTTTAAAAGAAAGAAAAAAACAAACAAAAAAGCCACACCACACAACTCAGACTTGCTCTGCTCTTGATCTGTTGACACCACTACAGTTTGCTTGTCTGAGAAGACAAGTAACAAGACAATGAAATACAGAGCTATTTAGCTAATTCTGCATTTTAAATGAAGAAGAAAAAACAACCCTTTTCAAAAGAACATAAAGTTGAAAGGAGGAAAAAACGCTAGTAGTGGGAGTAGTAGCTTCCTCCCCACACATAGTCTGTCAGCTCCACCTAAATCCTAAACAAAAGATTTTACCTTGAGACTAGAATAATTTGAAACACCTCTTAAGGCCTTGCTTCTGCAACTGTCAACAGTGCTGCAGCAAAATACCTATGTTTAAATGAAAGCACTAAAGAAGACTCACTGAATTATTTCTACGGCTAAAATTAGATGCAAACTTAGAGCCTGACTGACCTAAGGGCACAATTAATGACAAGTGTAATCATGATCTTACCAATGTAAAACTTCAGAAAAGGTTCACAGCTTATTTAAAGGACACCAAATTACAACTCCCACTTCTAAAATACCTGTGTCAGAGCTAAAAGGGACCGAGACCAGGATTTTCTTTTTCATTATTTGCCGGAAACACCCTCTCCTCTTTGTTTTAGAATGAATAGCTGTGTTATTTTGTGTCTGAAAACCAAAGAACAGCTATCAACACGTTGAAAAAAAAATTTTTAAACTTACTTCGTAATTTTCATTAGTTGTTTAAGGAAATGAGTAACAACTTTCTTAAGATAATAATTCTGGATTTAGAATTGGCAAACACAGCACTGAAAGGTGAGAAGATTTTAGCAAGCAAATTTTGAAGAAATCTGTGAAAATACGGAGTATTTCTCATCACTAGCTACATCAGAAAGCCAATTGTATGTTAGTAAAAAGTATATTGTCTTTCACTGCATCTTTGCAACTTCAAAACAATATTTGCTTTGTATGCATATAACTATTGAAGGCGACTTGAACTTTCTAGTCAGCATACAGCATCCTTGAGAGAAAAGACTCAGGCCTTCAAATGTGGTTCCTGTCCTTCTAGACTCAGCAATGACAAGCATGATAACTTGAATTCCTAATTGCTTTTATTTCTGGAGTTTGCATGTAATGGTAGGATTTTGGGAAAAGGCAGGCAATGATGAAAAGGAGGAATATTGTTTTCCTGAAAACTCAAAAATCTATTAATTAGCAAATTTGTGTCAGTGATATTTATTTGTATTTATCCATTACTGAATTCACATGCAACTTCAACGAAAAAAAGTAAATTTAAATTTATTATTAAAATTGATTTTAGAAGTCAAATGCCTAGTAACAGAGAAACAATTGCTGTTTTTCAGTAAATGAAGCAGGAAATTTTAGAATGTGCATATAAATGAAGTATCGCTGTCTGCTTCATACCCTCTTGCCCTCTCCCAAAATTCCCTTGTTCTCTCTCCCAGCACACTTTTTTTTACCCCAGCAAACTTTTCTGATTTCAAAATATGTACTACAAAAACATTACCAAGGTGCTGACTGAACTAAGTGACTATAGGTTAGAAGTTTATCTGCTACATCATTATTTTTTAAAAACACAACATGACACAAAGTGAAACTCTACTCAAAGTGTATTCATTACTTGCATGAGAAAATAATTTCATTTTTTGATTAATCTACTGCTGATTGACGTTTTCTTTAAAAAGGGACAAAGAGAAATATTCTGTTTAATATGTCAGATTAAATTATTTAGCAGATCTTGCACATATCTCAGCACTGAGTTTCCTTGAAATCTCCACACTGTGGCAGATCCTGACAATAATATTTCAGCATAACTGTCAGTTAATTTCTTGAGCCAGGGAAGTTTATGGAACAGAGGATCTGCCTCTGGATAGTTACAGGCTGCTTCTTCCTCTTTCGTTTTCTCAATTAACATGTAGTAATTTCTGTAGATTACAAAACACTGCGGACAGGATGACGTCTTTTAGAATGACATCTTGGTTAATGCTTTCCTAGAATAGGCAGCTACATTCTCTTTTGAAAGAAGAAAAATGCTTTAACTGAAATAGTATTTCAAAAGCTGACACTTCCCAGGACATGGACTCTGGCCACCAGTAACAACAAAGGGCCCTATTTTCAAATCTGCACTGCGAGTTTGACAGTGGTGGTGCAGTACCTTACGAGACGGCAGAGAATTCATCCACTTCACACTAACCTTCTCTGTGAAACAGGATAAATTAAAAGAGGACTTCTGAAGTACAAAACCTGTCCAATATGATCATCACTTTAAAATATTTTTTTTTTTAAATAATCGGTATTTCTTTTAAAATGTTTAGCAAAGATATTGAGCATTTTAAAACAGGAAGTTGAAATGCAGCACCAAAGTTGTTATGATTCCTCGCCTGTAAAGCCTGATTCTGCAAATGTTTACAGGCACTCATATTTACTTATTTGAATGAAATTACATAGCAGTACACTGCATTATGATAATGGCCAAATAACACATAGCTCACCTGCACTACCGTTCAGAAATACCACTCCATTTTATGTTCACATAAAATAAGTCAACAGTGCTTCTGTATCAAAGTCATCGTCAAAGCAGAAAGTGTCAGTAAGTTAAAAAAATAACTGTGATGACGAACAGTTGAGTATTCTTTTTTTTAAGGTCGAATGTAACAGAACAATCAGTCTGATAATATTCCTTGTCATGGTGAAAACACTTGTGTCTCATCACGTACCACTAAATCGCCTTTAAAAAACTCCTTCCGTTTGAAAGAAGCCTTTATTTATACCATTTGTGACACTTGGAGAACTACTGCGAGCCCCACCCAAGCCCAGGACACCAAGTCGCCAGCGGCAAACTTTTACTGTTTACTTGGTAACCGTCTCTTTTTCCAGGGCCAGCCGGCGACTGTGCGAGGGCAGCAAACTCGGGTCAAGCACCTATGTCACCTTCGAAACCAAAAGCATAAAAAGCACCAGCCTCTCTTGCCTACACGCACCCACTGTACAGGCAGCAGAACTCGGGATTTCAAACTTTTTCACGGCCCTTCACAGACACCCCTTGCTAGCTGGGAAGATCCCTGTAATACAGCCTGTGCGTGCTTAAAAAGCTAATAAAGCCTACTGCCTGCTTAAAAAAAGATTCACATGAGAGGCGTGAGGCGGTTCGCGCACTAACAGCGCGCAGGTTTTCCGAACCGGCACCAGAAAGCAGAGCGAGGTGGCAGCCACCCCCTCCAGAAACTGCGCGCCGGGCAGAAGGCGGCTTCCGCCTCCCCGGTCACCCCGTCGGCAGGGCCGGCACCG
>NW_010333100.1:7337-11747 GCF_000700745.2 Antrostomus carolinensis | reverse complement strand
ACCTTTGGTCCCACCCGGGTCCTTGGCCTGGACCCAAACCCCAGTCACAAGCACCATGAGGTCCCACTCCAGCCACCCCAGCACGTCCCCACCCGTAACAAACCACCCACGACATCCAAGCAAACTAGACTGTATTCGTATTTACAAGAGGAAAGAAATCAAAGGGTGATGGAGAAGCAGGCGACAGCCCTTTTATCACACCATGGCAACTGCTTTCCCCCCACCATTTTTCCTGCCAACTTCAACCCAAGGGGGTAATTGTGTTTTCACACAGTTTCACCCCCCCCAAAAAAAAGTGACGGCTTTGTTTTCAACCAAAAACCTCAATGGTGAAACCCAACTTCACCACGCTCACAAGCCCGGGTTTATCCCAGCACTAAAACATGCCGCCACTCGCGTGCTCCAGACGTGACGCTCGTATTGCCCAGAAGCAAAAACCATGAGGAAAAGGTTTTTCTCTGCGCTGACAAGGGGAATTGACATCATTTTTGGAGGTGTGAATCCTCTGGGCAATGCTGTACGACAGTACCTGCTGCAGGGTGAACGCTGCTTGGGCTGAAATCAGACAGGAAAAAAAGGAAACCTGTGGAATTATCCCCCCTGCGATCACTGGGGCGGAACGGCCATAAAGGAGGGAGGGAAATGGCACTGGGAAGAGCTGCTGGGACTTTGTGCCCCTGCAGCTCTGCTCCCCAGTGCCCTTGTAGAGGCCGATGCCGAGGGAAACGCTTCCCACGCGTGGGACAGCCACAGGCGGGGCAGAGGCTGCTGCTTTTCCCTCGGGATCCATCTGAGTTTCTCTGCTTGAAATCGCCGAGAGCCCCACGGTCACAGCCCCACTCCTGGTGTTCCCAGGGAGGACAGTCCCTCCAGGGTGGACACAGACCCTACATGGTGCAGAGGTGGTTTTTGGTGACCCCAAGAGCCACTGCCTGCATCCCACTGTGTAACCGAGCCCCGCGTTTCCTTTCCAATAGCCCTGGAGCTCTCCACATGCATTTTCTAGAGCAGCCCTGAGCCCGGCATTTGGCTTTCCCTGCACCCCAGAACCCTCCACGTGTGTGTGTGCACCCCCAAGTGCCTTTTGGGGTGCTTGAGTCCCCTGAGCATGTTCTCTCTACCCCAAAGCCCTCCTTTCGCCTTCCCTTGCACCCCAGAGCCTTCCCCGAGTCTTCCAGCACCCCCAAGAACTCTACGAGTCTTTCAGTGAGCCCAGAGCCCACTCCTGCTCCCCAGGGCTCTCCATGGGCTTCTTCCAAAGCTCCCACCTGTGCTTCAGGTGGACTTTTCATGTGCTCTGCAACCCTCCACATGCCTTTCCTTGTGCCCCAGATTCTTCTGTCCAGCTTCTAGAGCATCTCCTGGGGATCTGGCCCTGCCTCTCATCCCACAGGGTCCAGAGAAAGGCTCTCACCGAGTATCAGCGAGGCCCGTGGCAAAGGAAGGGTCCCCGCTGTCCACCTGTGTGCAGGGACAGGGAAGGAAGCGGTGGTTTGGTGATCTGAGCTTTGTGCACAACCCTGATGAGAAAGAATCATGTAAGGCAGAAGGCAGGGAGCCGAGGGGAGAGAAGAGGCGCAGGTGCCGCTATGTGACAACAAACCTCGCCTGGGAAGTGACCAGCAGTTACTCGTGGAGCAGTGAAGCACAGGAGGCTGGTGCAAGGGTGTCCCCCCAGCCCAGCCACGTCCCTGGATGAAGGAAGCCCGGCAGGCTGGCTCCCTCCACGGGGTGAGGGGCACGAGTGGTGCTTTCCTAAAGGTCCTGACCTGTGCCTGGAGTGTGTCTACGTCACTTCAAGCCACAAAATAACTTTACTGTGCCAGTACTCTGCTGCTTAACTATCCCGGTGCTTCAACAACAGCATCTCAAAGGGAGGGGAGAGGTATTCGGGACATTAAAACTACAGAATCTTCTTTTCTGCATCTGAGACCAAACACCTCGCGGGGAGCAGAGGGCAGCCTTACTGCTGGGATCCCCCAGCTCCTGGTTTTACATCCACCACAAAGAGACAGAAGGGCAGAGGGAATGAAGTCCAGCAGCAGCTCACAGGCTCCAGCCACAAGTCCCGGGCGGTTGGCAGCCTCGGAGCTGTTGGCTGAAGGGAAAGGCTGCCCAGCAGAGCCCTGCTGCCCACACCGTGCAAACCGCCCCACGGAAGACAAGTCCCAAGGTCTTGGCACTGGAGCGGTGGGGCAGGATGGTCCCTTTTCCTTTGGGAAGCTGGTGGAGCACGGATCAGCTGAGCTGTGGCTGTCGGACAGGCAGGAAGGGAGAGGAGAAATGCCAACTGTCTGCCAAAGAGGTGTGAGGAGTCTCCATGTCCAGGTGCTGGTTTGTGTGTGCTGCTGGAGTCCCCATGGCACCACCAATGGGGCTGGGAGGAAGAGGAGGAAGCCTGGGAGGAAGGCTGGGAGGAAAGAGAGGAGCACCAGGTGACCTGGTTGCAGTTCGAGCTGCTCAGCCCCCTTCACAACTTCTGGATCTTCTCAGCAATAACGATGGGGTTCTCCTTACGGATCTTCTCGGCAGCTTCTGCCTTGTAGTCGTAGGGGCAGGCGTGCATGTCCGAGTACCGGTGAATGGCACAGAACAGGTTCCCGCAGCGGCAGTCGAAGCCTGGAGGGAGGAAGAGCAGAGAGATAAAGCCATGTTAGTCCCCATCCAGCCGGACAGGAAGGCAGCAGGGCCCCAGCTCTTTCCTGCCAGGCCAGGAAACTCCACTAATGCAGAAAGAGGGTCACAGGAGGGAGAGGGGACACTGTCCCCAACAGGCAAGAGGGAGTCTCAGCATAGGGAAAAGACCATGGGTGGCTTTTTGCTTTCCTCTGGCTTAGCTGCTCCCATGAGCGCACACGTGCTCCGGGCAGCCCCAGCTGTCACTGCAGTGGGAAACGCTCCCAGAGCAGCTGTTCTCTGCATTCTTCAGGGACAAGGGACATGCTGGGGACTGCAGAGTGCCAGATTGCTAATCCAGACCAGGCTCCCCAGGCAGCGAGCAGGCAGCCTGAGTTGGAGCTGATCCCTCCCGGCTCCCCAGGCGTCACGCAGCAGCATCTGGACTGACCAGCAGTAAGCCAGCAATCAGCAAAACCTTCGCCTCGTTAGTGTCACTTTCGAGCTATTTAGGCTTCAAAATTCATAATTTTGTCACTTTATTTGGGGACAGGGCTGTTCAGAAGTGCTGCTGTTATCAGAGCACACTGGGAAATTGAGGCATGGAGCAGGAAGGGGATTTGCTGCAGGATGCAGATCAGCTCCTCGTCACGCTGGCAGTGACTCACACTCTTCCACATCTTTCCAACTACAGGCTGTAAAGATCACAAACACCTTGCTACCAGGTGCCAGTGAATTCACAGGAGCTCTCTGCAAGCTGATTCCTAAAGGAGAGGAGACTTCTCACAGTCTGAAACTCTTAAGGAAACGTTCATTTAGGAAAACAACCCTCCCTGCAGATCTGAAGGCTCGGCACAGAGCACCCTGCCCAGTCCCTGGCTCATAAACCCACATTTATCCTATGACAGTGCCCACAAATATCCAGGCAAGCTTGTGCTGCACAGAGCCAGGCACTGGGCAAACCTCTTGGGCCAGACTCTGCCAAAGCAGCGAACATCGATGAAAACAGACGTGTGTGCACAGTCCCCGCTGCGGAACACACCAAGGAGGCTAAAGAGGAGAGTGCTCCACTGGAACAGCACAACTCCAGAGTTCACTTTTTCCAGGGAAACAACTAAATCACAGAATCCCAGACTGGTTTGGGTTGGAAGAGATCTCAAAGCTCATCCAGTCCCAACCCCCCTGCCAGCAGCAGGGACACCTTCCACTAGACCAGGTTGCTCAAAGCCTCATCCAACCTGGCCTTCAACACTTTCAGGGAGGAGCAGCCACAGCTTCTCTGGCCAACCTGGGACACTGGCTCACCACCCTCACACCAAACAATTTCTTCCTCACATCTCAGCTCCATCTCCCCTCTGCCACTTTCAAGCCATCACCCCTTGTTCTGTCACTCCCTGCCCTGGGCCAAAGTCCCTCCCCAGCCTTCCTGGAGCCCCTGCAGGTACTGGGAGGCCACTAGAAGGTCTCCCTGGAGCCTTCTCTTCTCCAGGCTGAACAGCCCCAACTCTCTCAGCCTGTCCTCACAGCAGAGCTGCTCCAGCCCTCGCATCATCCTCGTTGATGTCCAAGTCAATTTAGGGGAAAGATGTTTTTATTAACAAACCACAGCCAAGTTAATTGCTTCATGAATTGCCTTTCCAGGGGCAGTGTCCCCTTTGATACCAGTCACCTGACACCATCTCAGCACCCCTGACAGGCTGAACACCGAGAGCCATCCTCTCTTTCCTGTGAGGGTGGTGAGACAGTGTCCCAGGTTGGCCAGAGAAGCTGTGGCTGGGTCTCCCTGGAAGTGTT
>NW_010333100.1:0-7308 GCF_000700745.2 Antrostomus carolinensis | reverse complement strand
GGAAGGTGTCCCTGCTGCTGGCAGGGGGGTTGGGACTGGATGAGCTTTAAGGTCCCTCCCAACCCAAGCAGTGATTCTATGACTGTGATGAAACTAACAGCAGAAATCAAGTACCATTAACAAATGGGATGAGCCTTGGAGTGGGATTTTCAGTTTGGGTCTAACTCAGTTCATGTCACTATTACAAAAGATTTACCGCTGACTTGACTAGGAGCAGAATTAGATCCTGAGCAAGCACGGCCTTTGCTTCTATAAGCAGCTTTTGCCAAGTGGCAGAAATAACCCGAGAGGAACAGCTCCATCCGGTTCCACAATCCTGCATCCAAGTGCTGGCAGGGAGCTGCCAGCAAGGGACAGATTCCCCAGGCTACTGCCCGGGGCAGCACAGTTCACAGGTTGGAGTTCCCCTCCTGCCTCCCCTGCAGCACCACATCTTGTGGATGTGAAGTACTTTTTGGAGGGGTACCTCCAACCACGGACTCACTCCAACCCTCTGAACCCAGGGAGTATCACAGTGCACGGAGATCTGTTCTCAGGGCTGTGAAACCAGACTACTCGGGTCACAGGCAAGTGCTCCCCCAGCCAGGATCTCACCAGTCAGTCCTATCTTCTTCCGGCAAGTGAAGCAACGATTCTTCTTCTGTTTCGGTTTTTCTGAAGCTGTCTTGACCTCAGCTGTCTTCTCAGATATTTCAAGCAGGGTACCTGAAACAGAGGCAAGAGTTTTGCTACCCTTCTTGATAAACCAAGCAACACATTTGTTTTATTACAGGTGCTGCTTGAGGCCCTACTGATTCTGAGTCTCTGCCAGACGCCTCTGTGTGCTCGCTGCCCCGGCTGACATACCCTAATCTGTGAGATTTGCCTCTTTCCACAGAAATCTACACCTCACAGAGCCTCGTGTTTTCTCTCTGTTTCAAATTCCTGAAGTTTAAGGCTCAGAAATACCAAGGAGATGTTACAGTTTAGCTAAGGCATATAGAAAGTAACGTGATGCTGTTTAACTCCTGCTGAGAAAAGGTAAAATTAAGTAGAAGTACCTGGTGCTTGCCATGGGTTAAGCATGTGTCTGGACAGTCACTACAGCTTAGCTGATGTACAGTAACTCAACTGCACAGATGAGCCCAGAGTTAATCTTTGCAGGAGGGGGAAAAAAAAAGTTAACCCCTTGTAAGTACGACTAATTATTTTCTCTGACTCTTATGTAAGTGTTCCTCGTATGTAGGTCTCAGAATGCTTTACACAGATACTCATCACTGTCTCTAATCTACCAAAAGGAAAACTGAGCTCTGAAAGCCAGATTGTTAAAGGTCACTGATGCTTAGTAGGATTTCCTACAGTACCTAAGCAGGTTAGAGAAGTCAACAGGAGGGAGGAGCTCCAGCTGTTAGCAGAGACACACCTGCAGTGCACGCTGATCTGAAAACAGGGCTATGGAGACAAAGAGTCAGAGGCAGAGAGAGTTCTGTGGATCTGACCCTGAACAACTTGCTAAAAATCACACAATCAGAAGAAAGGGGCAGGTTTTTCCAAGCCTCTCTGTCACCAAATAACCTCTCACCTGCCTGTTGCAAATTGTCTCCTGGGCTTGCAGGCCAGGGATTACCAAATCCAGAAATGCAGAGTCATGTGTGGTGACTAGAGCCTGGGGTTTTTTTTTAGCAACTGACAACTCTTGGGTGTTTTTTAGCTCTGAAGGCAAACAAACTGTCCATGGAACTAAAGGAGGGTGTCTCCAAGGCAGGGCCACTTGGTTACTGCTCCACTGCAACATAACAGCTCACCCTGTTCACTCATCAACTGGAGGATGTACTCCACTGGCCAACTGCACCCGTGCTCCTCTACCACTTTCCAAACAAAGCAACAGCGTTAAACCTCCCCCCTGAGGAGCAGGTATGTCTCCCATCACACAGCATGACAACAACCAGGCCAGCAGCTGCCCCTGGACACTGTCACAAACACGTCACCTCTCTCCCAAGACTACACTGGATCCGTCTCCTTCCCTCCCTCGAGAGATGGCAGGGAACTGCAGCCAACAACAGCCGTGCAGCAGGCTGTGGGACGCTCCGGGCTGTCTGCCATTCGCTAGGATGGGCGTCATGGAAGATTATCCTCCTGCCAGCAGCTCCTCAGCCCACAGAGCAAATCTCTATCGGCCTGCCCTTAGGCACAACATTCTCTCTCCTCCCTGTTTCAGAAACAGATAAACTGTTTTCTCCTTCGCTGTCTTGCTAGCTGTACCTTTCCTGCTGGGAGGTAACCACTGTCCCCTGGAGTGACTGGCCAGTGTTGGACTTGCTGCTCAAACCAACTTGTGAGCCCGGTGCCATTCAGAGTCACGCACAGGCCAAACCGATTGGTCTACCTGAGGAGGAAGATGCTGATGAGGCTTCCTCTGACTTGCTGAATTCTTCTGTCTCACTGTTGTTTTCTTCTCTGGATATGCTCATGGCCGTCATCTGATGGGTCACAGGCATCTGAGCACTGGGAGCATTTGCAACAAACAAACAAACAAACAAACCATAGAGCAACACAAATGTTTTCTTTTGATGAACAGTTACGTGGGAAAAATCTTCAGCCCATAAATCATAGAATCCCAGACTGGTTTGGGTTGGAAGGGACCTTAAAGCTCATCCAGTTCCAACCCCCCTGCCAGCAGCAGGGACACCTTCCACTAGACCAGGTTGCTCAAAGCCTCATCCAACCTGGCCGAGAACACTTCCAGGGAGGAGCAGCCACAGCTTCTCTGGCCAACCTGGGACACTGGCTCACCACCCTCCCACCATACAATTTCTTCCTCACATCTCATCTCCATCTCCCCTCTGCCACTTTGAAGCCATCACACCTTGTTCTATCACTCCCTGCCCTTGGCCAAAGTCCCTCCCCAGCCTTCCTGGAGCCCCTTCAGGTACTGGGAGGCCACTAGAAGGTCTCCCCGGACCCTTCTCTTCTCCAGGTTGAACAGCCTCAACTCTCTCAGCCTGAAAATTTAAATAAAGTTAATTTAATTATACTCAGGGGTAGCTCAAGAGCAGAGCAGCCAATTCCCCTTGAGATTTGGGATCTAAGTTCTTTATAGACACAAATGAAACGAATCTGTGATGATCTCAGTTTCCTTTTCCACCCAATTATATCTCAAAGGCAAGGCAACAGCCCATCCAAACAAGTCCAGGGACAGGGAGTTATGAGTCAGGACTGTAACCCAATGGAGGAGCTCGATGCAGTAGTTATCTTCCTTCCTGCCAAACATGACCAAGGTCCCTAATCCTGCTGTCACAGCTTCCAGATGGATCATCACTCCGTGCTTTCACTTTGGACTGAGCTGAAACCCAACAGTTTAACACAGCCAGTGACAGACAAGGTGCACCAGCTCTAAGAGAACCAGGATGCCACTTAGTTTACTACAGGTTTTAATTTACTACTGACCCTCTGGTACCTGACTCTACGCATCAGTCATCATCACCAGGGACATCTCAATCTTCCAGATAAACCGGGGTCACAATGAACAGTGTTTGATCCAGCCCCCTTTACAGGTCCCCTTGTCCATATGAAAGATGACAGCCTTACCCCTTGTGTCCCAGGGCTGGTTATCCACGTGGCTGTAGATCCTGTAACCCACAGATTATGCCCCTACCTGGCTTTCACATCCTCAGGCGTGGAGTCTCCCTCTGCACGCTGTCCTGCAATGGAATCTGAAGCCATGGGGCTGCTGTTGGGACCACTGGGTGCTACAAAACAAGATCAGAATCTTGGTAAACTCTTTAAAATGTCTGGAAGTTCCTCGGGTGTTTGACAGCCAAGGAGAAAGCAGGATGAGCACTTTCAGCAGGCTTCAACCTCCTGCTCCCAACCAGGAGCTGGGAGGGCACACCCCGGTTGGGATCACTCCCAGATCCCCTGTTCTTACACTCTCCCCTCCAAATTTGTGTGTAGGTCTGTGGGGACAACACAGGACTGGACAGACCTCGCCATGACCCAGTGCAGTTGCTCCTATATTAGATCAGGAATGACCCCTTGTATCAGGATCACAACATCCCCCTGGAATTAGCTGCTTATCCTCCTGAGGACTGCAGGTCTTGTTTATGGAGACCTCAGGATCTTGTTTATGGAGATCTCAGGATCTTGTTTATGGTCCTCTCCTCAGGATCTGCAAGCTCCCTTCTGAGGGATGTGGAGTTACATGCTGAATACCTTCCGTTACCACGTTGTTTTTAACATCTGGTAAAACCTGACGTCAGTCACCCATCGACACCTCTTTCATTCTTTGATTTCCCTTCTTTTCCTCAGCTTTGCAAAGCAAACTCCACAGCAGTGTAAATATTCTCCTCTCGGTTACCAACACACCTTGAATCCAACATTACTTTGCAACTTCTCCAAGGTGAAAGAACCAGATCCTCATCTGCTGAAAGGAACTGGCTTCAACAGAAACTCCTTGGTTTACATCAGACGAGGATCTAAATCACAGTCTTTAGAAAAACTCTTTGTCATGAAGAGCTGTGCTCCCAATATATATTTTGGGTGGGTAATCCAAGGAAAGCCATTATTACACCCAGGAAAAAAACTGCAGAAGATCTCTAGAAGGTGTTTCTCACTGGTACTGCAAAGTCTGTACACGGGGCATCTGCACAAACTCTCAGCAAGAGAAAATCCTGTTAATGATGGAAGGAGCATCTTGTGTGCACCTACCTGCCGCCCAGCTCGGTGACACGCCAGCTATGTTTAGCTGCAAGAAACAAACCTTTTATTTCATTGCTTTTGATTGTCAACACCTGTTAAGATAAGGAAATTATGCAAAGCCAAAAGGCCAAATTCTTCCCAAATAAAATTTCATTTCAAGGATCTGTTGTGGTTCCCAGCTGTCAGCACGTAACTCAGGGAGCTGGTAATGGGTCGGTGTTAGTGCAAGTGAAGTTTTACAGCCTCCTGGAAGGTGCTGACTGGGACGGGGCTTCACAAAAAGCTGGGACTGGGAAGAAAACAACTGACCCCCGTAGAGGGAACAGATATGCTTGAAGGTTCAGGTTTTTGATTTAGAGGCTTGAGTCTACACAAAAAGAGAAAGACACGCATCTTCCAAGAGGGAGTAAATCTGCTGGTGGCCAGTACCAGTCCCATGCCCTATCCCAGTTGCTTCACATAGTTTCATAGAATCCCAGACTAGTTTGGGTTGGAAGGGACCTCAAAGCTCATCCAGTCCCAACCCCCCTGCCAGCAGCAGGGACACCTTCCACTAGACCACGTTGCTCAAAGCCTCATCCAACCTGGCCGAGAACACTTCCAGGGAGGAGCAGCCACAGCTTCTCTGGCCAACCTGGGACACTGTCTCACCACCCTCACACCAAACAATTTCTTCCTCACATCTCATCTAAACCTTCCCTCTTTCAGCTTAAACCCATTTCCCCTTGTTTTGTCATTAACTGCCCTTATAAAAAGTCCCTCCCCAAGGGGAATTTGCATCAGGCCTGATGAGTTTGCATCGGGCACCCATTTATGACAGATTTCACAGACAAAAATCCTCTACCTGGAGGGCTTATCCGGTCACTGCTCTGCTGTCTCTGCAGAAACTCCTTATAGCAAACAGAGCACATCCCGTTGGTCCGGGGGCTGCCGTAAAATCCACAGCCTGTGGTACACAACAGAGGCACCTGGGTTTGGTTCGTCTCCTGAGCCATCTTCTTGTTCTTCCAAGGTCCCAAGCTACAAACAGGAATAAAAATAAGACAGCTGTTAGGGCCAGTGCACTCGTTCATTGTACGCTGCAGCTGATCAGGAAGGAGCACAAAGGATCCCGAGAGAGTCCAGTTCCTGCACGTGCACAACAATGCAATCCAAGTCCCTCCAGCAAGGGATAGCCAGGGCTTGTGAGCAGCCACAGGATCCAGGTCCTGGGGCCTTGAGCCATCCAGGGCCCAGCTGCCAGGAGGCTGCCCAGATCCAGGCTGCAATGCTGACAGGAAGCAGCTCCTGGTACCCCCTCCTCACACCACGAGGCTCCCTAAACTCCCAGGAAAAGGCAGGGAAGCAAGATCTGAACCATCCACACTCCCAACAGCAACAAGAAGTGCCATTGCAGCGCGACTAAGGACTCCTGCAAACACCCAAACAAAGAACACCACTCAAGCCGCCAGTCCAGCCTCATCAGTTACATTTTGTGCTCAGCGGCGCTTGTTTTCCTTCCAAGCCTGGTTTTTTTTTCTACTTTTTTTAGTTCTCAGGAAGATGATGTAAGCGATGCAAAAAGAACCCATCCACTCTCAGTTCTGACATGCTCATCTATTTTCTGACATATGCTGGTGAATAAGGGGAACGTTAGCATAGTTGGGCTGGAAATAGAAATAAGGTTTCTTTGCAGGGGTAAGACTCGATTCTGGAACACAGTCCCGAGGGAAACAGCAGACACAGTGAAACCTATTTTTAAAATGAATTTTAATAATTTCTCTCTGGATCACACACCAGTTACCTCCAAACCCATGAACTGGCCTCTCCCAGCCACACGTGGTGTAGCATTTACACAGCCAAACTGCACTGCAACCCTTTACACCAGAACCATAAGCAATAACTCCCAACAACAAACACCAATTCAGATGTGTGTGAACAACCAGCTCCAGCTTCGACAGAGGACAAGGGAAGAGGACATTTGTGGGACCAAAGTGGCTGGTTTCAGCTCAGGCACAAAGATCCAGCGCTACTAGTGGGAGCCCCCAGCAGCGATCCCTTTTGTGGGGTGCACAAAATGTCCTGCCCACCAATTTGGAGCGAACTCTGCCACTTTCTTTCACACTCCTACAAAACTTGCTCCACCGAGGGAATAAAACAATGGGAATATTAAATAATTACCCTTCCAGGAGCGCTCCCGTGGGATGGAAGTGGATCAGCTCTTGGTTATTCTTCCCTGTCCTCAGCTGGGTGACAGGAATCTCAGCTCCGCGCTCAGGGCTCCCCTTGCAGAGCTCAGGCTGTTGTTCCCATTACCAGAACTGGGGTCCTTCCCGGCCCAAACCGACCTCTCCTTCGGCACCAGCAGCCAAAGGAACCTTCTCCTCACCGGACCTCCTGGGCAGCAGCTGTGGTTAATGCAGAGCAGACCCGGCAGGATGAGTCCCCGCAGAGGTAACCGGACGGTAACCACTGCCCCGCACCGACAGATTTTCAGGAGCTGCTTCTGATTCTGAGTGTCCCTGGAAAGAGAAGGTGACAATTGCTGTGACTTCGGACACGTTCTGCTCTCCCTCAGGAAGCGGCCTGAGCCAGTAGCCCGGGGGCGACCTGGGCAAAACCGGACCAAATGAAGAACCGCGGGGCAAACCG
>NW_010333099.1:0-6744 GCF_000700745.2 Antrostomus carolinensis | reverse complement strand
TCGCAGCCTGGGATGGCCGCACAGCAACCACAGGGGTCACTCCCATAAAGACAGTTACGGGACCTGGACTACATTTTTAAGGTTTACAGTTTCTACATGGGACACATGTAGAATGTTTAATCCTAACTTCTCTGCTTCGTCCCGTTATCTGAGACAGACAGTAACCCAATACTTTGTGTCTGGACTCCTGCACCCACTGGAATAAACATCTGTTTCTTGTGCTGTGATTCATCTAATATACTGCACAGCACGGGACGCCAAATTGTTTCAACACCTTCAGGCCAAGGGATTTTTCAGCAGGTACGTGGGCCTCGCTCACAAAGGCGATGACTTCGGGTGGGAGTCGGGGCTTGTAAAATGTGTCCCTTATATATGTATTTACAAATAAATCTCTACTATACTGCAAATGTTCATTAGAAACAAAATCCATGTCTGGTCCCTCACTGGCAATCACAGATGCATCTCAAAGGTGTGTGATGCAAACGAAACATGCCTGGCTGGTAACTGGCTTCCTAAGGAAATGAGGTTGTACATGTCACCTATATCCATTTGTCCATCACCACTTCCACAGAGACTCCTGAACCCCAGGAGGCAAGCCTGGCAGCAGGACTGACAGTGGAGAGGGACTCAGGTTAGCATTGTCTGGAGGAGACATGCTGCTCACCCTCCTGGCAGGAGCTCGCAGGAGGGCTCTCTCTTGCCCCCCGAGTGGACAGGAACAGGAGTGGGACCCAGCAGCATTAGGGGAAGCAGAGGCACTGGATCCAGGCCATGCATGTGAAGACACCTGGCTCCATTAGTTTTATTGCCGGAGCAGATAAGGAAACCTTGTGTAATAAAAATGCTTCCCAGGTGTCAGGCCAAAACACAGGCAGGTCACTGCACCCTGTTAATGTTTGTGCTAGTGAAGATTTTGAGGAAGAATGGCATCATATGAATGGAATAAAAGCCTTTGTTGTGCAATAAGCATGATTTTCACATTTAAATAAGGACTATATCCATAAATATATGCAATTCATCAGGACATCCTGCCTTAGCAGCATGAAGTTTTGTGCAAGTTGAACAAATGATCTCCTAAAGCACTTTACAGGGCACCAGTGACCACCGTGGTCTCTTCTGCATGTAGTAGAGCTAGCTTTTCCCATATTTTTTTTTTCCTGGTAGAGCAGACAGGGGAAAACTATGAAGTCTTGGAAATCACCACAAGGCTCATGTTTCACTTGCAAACAGGCGAGTGCAGGTGAGCAGCGATGTGTGTGCATTGTTTGGTGTGGAAACAGAGCCAGGCAGAAAACTCAGCAAACGTTTCATTTTCATCCCCGTCATTAAAGGTTTACAAGTGAAGTCCTAACATCTGGTATTTAACTGAAAAGAGCAGACGTGGAAGTACTCAGATATCTACCTGCCCTGCTGCTGCCTCCCTTTCCTTTCCAAATGCAGCTGCTGGGAACCACCCAACCATGATCAACTTCCAGTACTGGCTGGATAAATTGTCCTCCCAAGAAAAACTAAGATAAGATCTCAAGATAGGCTTGTTTCTTCTCTCCCTGCTATCTTTTCCCCCAAACACACCATTTGTTGTTGTAGTTTCTAGTTTCACTCGTTCCAAACATACAAAATTTATTTTAAATGTGATCCAAAAGGACTCATGCCACGTGTTTGAAACCTCCATTTAACTCAGAGCTGAGAGCTTAAAATAAAAGCAAATTTCTGCTGAATCGTTCTTAGGCCCTTCCTTGCCTTGGCACGTTACAGCGCTGCCATTATATACTCCCCAAACACTGACATTAATTGTTATTAGGTAATTTTCTAGGGTGAAAATAGGAAGAAAACCGTACTTTAAATACTTGTTCTCTCCTGCGTGCTTCCGGGCTGGGAGGATGTGACCTTGCCGAGCTGGCACAGAGGCATGACTGCGACCAAACTCACTGCGGGGCTTTTGTGTGTAAAACAACTTGCATGTGACGGTCTGCAGGACAGCCCCTGTGAAACACAAACACAAGTGGGTTGGTTATTGTCTGGGCAATCCCACCACTGTCACGTGGGTGGAAAGGGCTGTTTGGCCATGTGTGCAACCTCGTGAAAGCATGTTTTTCCTTTGCTCCAGGGAAAGTGATCTTCTTCCCTGCCTCTAACCCTCCACAGGTCTGCTAATATGTTTGCTGGCTTGCAAGTGGTGCCAGGGCTGCTGTGAGACCATGATGATGGGAGATCCCAACAGTGGTGGCAGTCCTGGTCCCCATGGTGGGACAGTGGGGCTGACAGCATCCTTTCACCTGTCTGGTGTCCAGGAAATGTCCAAAGCCACTGGCAGGATGCTGTGGTCCAAAAGCCAGGCTTAGCATGAGCTGAGCCATAGCATCCCATGTCCTCAGTGAGAGCTGTGCAGATGCTCAGTCACCTGCTACAAATCCCTGTTTCTAATTTCCTGTTGCTGCCTCCCACAGCACCCTGCACCGTGACCAGTGCTTCGAGGGGAAAAGAGATGTGTCCTGGTCACAATATGCTCATTGGGTTGGCCTCTGATGCTGTGGTCTCACCAAGGTGCCAAACAGCTCCTGCCATGAAAAGGCTGTGGGCTTACCCTGTGGGCAGGGGGCATCTCAGGAGATTAGATTGCAAAACAGGAGTCTAAATTTCACAGACTTCATGAGAGAAGGTGGATGAAATGAAAGTTACAGCCGCAATAAAGGTATCATGGGTTTAGAGGGGTTGATAAGATAACAGGTGTTCTTTTATGGCTTATTTCCTGGCCTTGATCACTTGATACAAATCAAGATTACAACAGAGTTAATGGCTCTGTCACTTGGCAAGCTTGATCTCAGGCAATTTTGTTTGCTACTTGTTGTCCCTCTCTTTTGTAATCTGATGCAAATACAGCGCTATAAAAGATAGCCCAATTAGGACAATTGAAGTCAAAGCGAGGTACATGGAAGTGCTTTTGTAAAACATCTTTGCAACAGAACTTGCATCATTTTAGTCGAGATCAAACGGGCTTAGAAAGGACAGTTTCATCTCTTTAAGCATTTCAGATTACATATCATAGACAGCACTGCCTGCTAAATTAATTATTAAAGTATTTTACATTATCTACATTGGCAAGTTCATTAGGGCCACTTCAAAGCTTCCCAGAGACCCAAAATGCCCAGGAAACCAGCATCAAACATTTTGGCTTAACCGGAAAGCTCATACCACTTTCTCTTATTTAACTTATTAGTCATGTATTATTCAAATGAAATAAATAGTGCTGCCTCCCGTGCTGCCTCCCGTGCTCAGCCAGGCAAAGCCTTTAGCAGCAATCCTCTTCTGACTCGTTCAGCATAGGCAACCACCAGCCACATGGGCCATGTCTCAGCACCTGTTCCCATGCTCCCCAGACCCCTCCAGGGCTCATCCATGGGCTTAACACTGGTCCTGCTGGGTCAGGCTACTGGTGGTACTGGGATGCTCACAGTGTTTGAAGCTAGGTCTCTGCAGACAGGCAGGACACCAGGCCATGTGGTGCAGTCACATCTCCACCTGTAAGGTGGCTGTTTACTGCAGAGGACTTGTCACAGCGTAATTGGGAGATGTCTGCAAAATGCTTTCTGGCCTGAATACATCTTTTCTTACAAGAGCATTCCTCTTCCAGAAGGAGGTTCCTAGGCAGAACACACATCAGTTTGTCATCATTAATTCTACCAGGAAGGGAAGGAAATTAGTCTAAATTTTAGTGCTCAATGAGTCAAAACCAGTTAGAAGTCACCTCTGGGTACAGAAGCCTCCACAACACAGCTCTGCAACACCAGGTGCTTAATAGCAACCAAGAAGCTCTTGCAGACATTGGTATTTTCCTTTCTATTTTCTGTTTCCTTTGGCATGTTTTTGGAAGATGGGAATGCAGCCTTTATTTTTACGTTTATTAAATCAAGATCTTGATCAGGAAGACAGAATGAGGCCACATTTTGGTCACCAAACAATGTAGTAAGGTGTTTTCAGTGGTTGCTTAATTTATTTTATTTCCAATTACAGAGAGACATCAATATCACATTGACAGTCTGTCCACACTGGCGCTTGTTTCTGCCCTGAGCTAGGACCAAAGTAGAGAAAGTTAATCAAATTCAATCCTCCTGGTTTGCTCCCCTCTCACTCCAAGGCTGTAGGGTAGTTAGAGGAGGCAGGACAGATCTGCTTTTACACTGTAGCTGCTCTCCTTGGACTGACTCCTGACGGATAGGATGTCATCTCCAGACCTGGAGGAATTAATGAGGCAAGTTCAATGGAGATGCTGAGCTTTCACCTGCCCGGTCCTTCCCCTGGTATGCTGGGCTCTGTGAGCAGCCTGGTTATTTCATCCCGTGGTCACTCCCCAAGTCATACTCCCACATAGGAGATGTATTTTTTTCCTCCCTGTATGTGATTGCCACTGCTCCCACTGTCCGTTAGCTAACCCAAACGGATCTAATAATGATTCACTGGCAAAAAATAACCAAACAAACAATTTCACTGGCACTGGTGTTAAGATTACCTTGTGTTTAGCCACTGTCCTAAATTCAGCCAAACCAAAATCTCTGCACAACAGGAAGGGAAGAGACCAGGCACCCTTAGCTCTGGCCCAGCATGGAGCATGTGGATCAGGCCAAGGTGGGGTCAGAGTCTTCTGTTCCCTTGGGCACAACGCACACAAGCTGGGAAGCACGGGGGAGGAAAAGGCATTCCCGCAGTGCAGCGCTACTTGGTGAGCTGGAAAGGCACGTGACAAACATTTGAAATGTTTCGGATTGATCCATCCCCTTCCCTGGGCCAGCTCAGAGCTCCGGCAGGTGCAGCTCCCCACAACCCTTTATTAAAAGCCACAGCTAAATGCAAAATGTAACCCCGAATTATTATGATGAGTCAGAGGAGGCTGAAAGGACCATTCCACAACACTGACTGGATTCAGCTGCAGCATTTGCCATTGGCAAATGATCTCCGTGATTGTTGTGACAATGTTGCAGTGCTTTTAAAATGTCCTGACATGTGCTTTAGTATGAGCATCGATAGATTCTGGCTGGTTTCCAAGAAATTAATCTTCTCAGCAAATATTCTGCAGGGTGAGCATAATGTGGTATGTAATGCAAATACAAAACATGGCTGTAGTTTACCCTGAGGGGGACACTGATGTGATGATGTAAATGGCCCTTTCCAGCTCAGACTGCTGGGATTGTGTAGGTCTCTTTGTGGGCTAGAAGATGGGGTGACAATCCTCGAAAAACAGCAATTAGTGTCACCCAAGGAGATTAACAAGGAAAGAAAATTCTTCTTGCTATAACAGTCATTGTCACCAGCCTTTCCCTCCTCTCTCCTGTCCCTCCTCAGGGAGAGTCTGCAGCCCCAGCTCCACCCAACGACCCTTCCCAATGCTGGGATGCTGGTTGCAGGACAGACCTTTCATTCTCTTATGTCAGATTACAAGTTTTGCTGCACTGCATTATACCCTAGATTTTACTCCAGAGATGTATGAGACAGAGCTTCACAATGTGGAGAGAGCCGCAGAGGGCAGCAGTTGCTGGCCAGGGCTGGCTGCAGGATTTGGGGCTGCAGGGGAGCTGGAATTGCTTAGCTTGGAGAACGGTCAGAGAGAAGAGGGAGCCAGACCCTTTCCAGATGTGCATAGTGAAAAGGCAAGGGGCAAGCTGCAATGAGGAAATTCTGCTTGGGTATCAGGAATAACCCTTTTTTGCTCCAGGGTGGTCAGCAGTAGCACGGGCTGCCCAGGGATGCTGTGCTGCTCCTTTCTTGGAGATACTCAGAGCTCAGCAGGACAGTCCCCAAGCAACCTGCTCTAGCTTTGAAGCTGGCCTTGATTTTAGCAGGGGGTTAGACTAGAGACCTCCAAAAGCCTCTTCTCCTGGAATTATTCTGCATTTCTCTTGTCCTGTTTTTGCTTCATGCTACCCATAGAAATACATGAATAGTTGAGGAGACCCAGGTGGTTTAGTAACAACCTGGCTCATGTCGGCTCACTAGATGCAGCAGCAAACGTTTGGCTGGTTTGTGGGTAAGCTCTGCAGGCTACAGCATTGGTGAAGGCTGAGGGAGAGGAAGGGCAGAGTAGCTGCTGGCTGCACTGCTCTGAGAAGATGCATACAGAGCAAAGCCCAGGGACTGGCTTCATGAACTGGCCACGTACCCACCCACACAGGCTGCTTTACCAGCGAGATGCCAGATGTAGCGCCCAGCCTGTGCATCTTTAAGGGCCTGGTCCTGAGCACCACACAGCCGGTCGAACATCTCCTCTCCTGCAGAGTCCCCAAGACGTGTGGGCGGCCCTGAACTAGCATGGGTCCCACTGAGCACCACTCCTTCCTCCTCTTCATCCTCTGCAGTGGCACAGCTACACTGGGTGCAGTGCTGGACCCCACCGGAGAGGGGTGGCTGCAGCATCATCACAGAATGGGTGCCGGGGGGTCCCCAGGGTACTGACTGCTGCAAGCAAATCCCTCCAGCCCGGACACAGTTACAAAGCAGCTTTTTTTGGTTTTGCTGTAACCTCTCTTGCTGGCGATCTCATTTTGGCATTTCTGTAACAGCCTCCTGGTTTTGTGGCCAGGCTTGACTTACAGCCCACCTGTAAAACCTGCCAGGGGCCGAGGAGAGTGGTGGAAGGTATCGACAGATACGACCCTCCTCCCTTCCAAGCAGGAAACTGACGGCAGCTCCCTTGAGAAGTGGACGGCACCTTTTCTGCTGAGGCTTTAAGCAAAGTAACGGGACGCGGACACT
>NW_010333098.1:0-1508 GCF_000700745.2 Antrostomus carolinensis | reverse complement strand
CCATCCATCCATCTACCCATCCACCCACTCATCCATCCATCCATCTCCACCCATGACCAAGCCCACTGCAGCACCCACCGTGGGTTTAGCTAGCACCAAGAGCTGCCCCGACTCTCCCCTTGATGCCCTCCCTGATGTTGGTGCTGGATGTTTTGTTGGTTTTTTGGTCTCCTGCTGTCCCTGACGACTCTGGGATCCCTTTCCCGAGCTGCATGTGCCAGTTCTGTGTTTGGCTTCTCTTACTAGAGGAAGAAATGGTGTTTCCAAGGGTACATAATATTGTATATTGGTTGGAGATTGCAAGGGCAAAGAAGAGTGATTTCTGCTTGCGATGGAAAGTGTCATGATTTATAAGAGTGCCTGGGGCTCTGTTGCTCGTATTTTTCCTTTCAAGATCATGTGTTAATATTTGTTCCATTTTGTTTCTGGCGTGGATGGGCTGTGATTATTTTGGACAATGTCCTGGCAATTTCATTAGCGAGGAGTCCAAGTTCAGAGCTCCTGACTCCCACAGTTAAATGAACTGAGACATTTTGAAGGTCAGGCTGTGAACCAAAATGCCAGTTTTGATTGGCCTACAGATGACATTAATAAGAAAATTCTTATCTTTAACTGCGAGACTGTCGTCTAAGAATGAGGGGAGAAATGGAGTTCTAATTCTTGTGTTATTTAGAATGAAAATAATCCCAGTCTGAGATACTGATAAACTGGAACTGATCCTGCAGAGAGCTGTTGAGGTGGTGATGAGCTGGAGCTCGTGGTGCGTAAGGGAAGGAGGAAGAGCTGAGTTTGCTCAATCTGCAGAAAAGAGGGTGAAGAAGATCCAACTGCCTAATGGGGACTTAGTGAGACAGTGCACAGAGAATGGGTGAGAGGCAGCAAACACAGATTGTGGCAGAAGAAATCCCACTTGTCCAGTTCTAGTCCCCTCGTTCAAGGGAGAGATTAAAAAAATGGAGATGGTCTAGTGGAGGACCACCAACATGATCCAGCTCTGGAGTCCTCAGCACAGGAAAGACATGGACCTGATGGAGCAGGTCCAGAGGAGGCCACGAGGATGATGTGAGGGCTGGAGCAGCTCTGCTGTGAGGACAGGCTGAGAGAGTTGGGGCTGTTCAGCCTGGAGAAGAGAAGGCTCCGGGGAGACCTTCTAGTGGCCTCCCAGTACCTGAAGGGGCTCCAGGAAGGCTGGGGAGGGACTTTGGCCAAGGGCAGGGAGTGACAGAACAAGGGGTGATGGCTTGAAAGTGGCAGAGGGGAGATGAGATGTGAGGAAGAAATTGTTTGGTGTGAGGGTGGTGAGACAGTGTCCCAGGTTGCCCAGAGAGGTGGTAGAAGCCCCATCCCTGGAAACATTCCAGGTCAGGTTGGACGACCTTGATTGTGTGAAGATGAAGTTCTCTGTACTTGCTTCTTATTCTCAATGTTTTCATAAATCAATGAATATTATTATTATAATATTATATTATAATAATATTATTATTCATTAATAGTGAATAATATTTTTT
>NW_010333097.1:0-983 GCF_000700745.2 Antrostomus carolinensis | reverse complement strand
ACTTGGAAAACCAAAATGAAGCTCCTGAGGGAGAAGCAAAGAGAAATCCACTTTCCTTTTCCTCGTGGCAGGAGGAGAATGTTCAAAAATCCCTTTTTTCCCCAAAAAACCCCAGGAGGATGATGTCACCCACCTGGCAGCGCTGGGAATTTGTTCTCTTGGTGTTTTTCTTTGTGGCACAAGCGCTGGTTTGAGGTTCCTCCAGCTGCTTCTCCTCCTCCAGCTGCTTCTCTGCTTGGGGTTTTTGTCCCTTTCTTGGGGCTTTTTTTCCCTTTCTTGGTATTTTTTCCCCTCTCTTGGTGTTTTTTTTCCTCTCTCAGTTTTTTTCCCCTCTCTTGGGGTTTTTTTTTTTTCCTCTTTCTTGTTTTTTTTCTGTCTCTTGGGGGTTTTTCCCCCTCTTTTGGCTTTTTTTTCCCCCTCTCGTTTTTTTTTCCCCTCTCTTGGGATTTTTTCTCCCTCTTTTGGGGATTTTTTTCCCCTCTTTTGGGTTTTTTTCCCCCTCTTGTTTTTTTTTTCCCCTCTCCTGGGTTTTTTTTTCCCCTCTCTCTTTTTTCCCACCCCCGCCCTTGTTTTTTTTTCCCCTTTCTTGCGGTTTTTTTCCCCTCTCTTGGGGGTTTTTTTCCCCCTTCTTGTTTTTTTCCCCCCTCTTGGGTTTTTTTTCCCTTTCTTGTTTTTTTTCCTCTCTCTTGGGGTTTTTTTCTCCCTCTCTTGGATTTTTTTTCCCCTCTCTTGTTTTTTTTTTCCCTCCCTTGGGGTTTTTTTTTCCTCTCTCTTGTTTTTTCCCCTCTTGTATTTTTTTTCCCCCCTCTCTTGGTTTTTTTTCCCCCCTCTCGTCTTTTTTTTCCCTTTCTCGGTGGTTTTTTCCCTCTCTCTTGTTTTTTTTCTCTCTCTCTTTTTTTTTCCCTCTCCTGGGGTTTTTTTTCCCCTCTCTCAGGTTTTTCTTCCTCTCTTGTTCCCCCCCCTTGTTTTTTCCCCCTCTCTTA
>NW_010333096.1:15284-17287 GCF_000700745.2 Antrostomus carolinensis | reverse complement strand
GCCGGGGAGAGGGGTGTGGGTGGGCTGCAGCCCGTCCCCAGGTCCATCTTCGGGCCGCTGTGGCGAACAGGGCAGGCCGAGGAGGAAGCCTGCCGAAGAGGAGGAGGAGGGCGACTGGTCTTGTCAGGAGAGCTGTGGGGAAGCATGTGGTGATGCCACATCCTCCTTCCATGCCGGAGTCCCCTGGCCTTGCCCGGGGTCAGTGCATGTCTTTGAGTACCTGTGCCCTCTTACTGCCAGCTCCTCGTGGGATGCTTTAGCCCGTCATCCCAAACTCGGGCAGGGTGTTTGCAGCGATGTGCTGTCCTTTGCTTCATAGATTTAACTTCTGCTTCAGCCCGGCTGACTGTGCCTGTTGTTGTGGTGCCATTACTGTAGCGTCAATAGTTGGGGCAATCTGAAATGAGGCGGGTTGGTGCAGTAATGTCTTTTATTAGACCCTGTGGAATTATTGGTGCAGAAGAACAGACAAGCTGGTGGGTTTACAATATCTTAATTCTAGTTGACTCTTTTTGTCTCTTTTCAGCTAGTTTTACCTCTGGAAGGGGACACACTCATGGTGTGTGATTGCTGACTGCATGCAAGAGTTGCTTTTATTTGAATCTCAGCTCTGCAGGCGTCTCCTAGCGAGCAGGCTCAGTTTGCAGATTTTCAGGCCTTGTCTTTTTTAAGATGAATATATCATATTTCCATTGAAGATGTGGTGCCAGCCGAGTGCTCAGCAGCTCAGTTTAAATGCCACGGGACTGGTAATGAAAAGCCTTCACAGTGCAACCTATTTTCCTGTACGTATTGGATGACTGCTCCTCCTCTGAACAAATTCCAAACTGACGGAGTTTGAGAGCCAGCAGTGTGTTTGCACAGTGGCTTCTGATTCTGCAAATACTATGGTGGGAAGAACAGGAGGTTTCTGCTTTGTAGCCCTGAGAAAAAAGGAGTTAGCGTAATGTGTCTGTTAACACACGTGTCTGTGGTCAGCTCCTGAAACGAGCGTCTCGCTGAGTACAGTTATGAGCTCCTTCGCCACAGTGGGAGCAGTTTGTGGTTTGGGTTCTTGTTTCCTGCTGGGGATCACTGTTGTCTACATGTAACCGCAGCTTTTGCTGTGTGTTCAAGTGGAAAATGGGTGGATAGTTGTGAAAGAACGTGATAAGCAGTTCAAAAATAATTGTATTGGAGGAAAAAAGTTATGGTTTTGTATAAGTGATTAATTCAAGTAGAGCATTCGGTGCTTAATTCATCCTCAGATACTTGGAGTGTCAGTGTGTTGTATAACTGGGAGGAAAAAAATGCAAAGTGACTGCAGAGAAAGGGAAGCAAAGTTTAAATGTAATCATTTATGCTTATTTATAAGAGTCAGCCTTTCAGTTGGGAGTCAAATCAAGTCGTTCTTGTTCATATAAAGTTTCTGTCAAAACTGAAGTGTAGCATTAGGGTTTGCTCGTAAAAGTGGTCAGTGTTTCGAGATACTTGTTGAGCTCTGAGCTGGCACAGGCCATTCTTTGTCCTCTTTCTGGGTATTTTGTTTTAGGTGGAGTAAGCGTAACTAACAGGTTTTTAGGTATTTATTAGAATAGTGTTAATGGAACTATTTAAATTTTAATGTTAAAAGTTTACTGAGCTGAAGATTCAAAGGTTAGGAAATGGGAAGGGTTTGGTTCTGAGGATAATAATTTTCTGTAGAATCTAAGGAAGAGGTTTGGGTGCCCGTGGTGGGTTGTGTTCCCTGTTCTCCCACTTGCTTGTTGTGTGAGGTTGGGGAAACCCATTCTAATTCCTTCCCTCAGGTCTTGTCTGCCTTGTTCAGAAAATGCTTAGGGCAGGAGCTCCCTGAGGCATTTTATCTTGTGTAGTATCAAGTCCATGAAGCATTAATTTTACATGGCTGCTAATAATCTCCATGAATCTGTCTATTTTGTAGCTCTCCACTTTACAGTTTCTTGAAAATATTTTATCAAAACTGTTTTAACAGAAAATTGTATTGGGATGTGAGTGTAACTTTT
>NW_010333096.1:14162-15261 GCF_000700745.2 Antrostomus carolinensis | reverse complement strand
GAGTGTCTCTTTCTGGTGCTATGAATACTATTCTCCTGTCTCTCCTTCATGCTTAATATGGCTTCCTTACTGTTATTTAATATAAACTTTGTTCCATTTATACACTTTTTGTTTTGTTTTATCTTTCTGAGCAAGATTTCTAGTGTCCCATGTATAAAAGGCTGCAAGTCCACTGTAGCTGAGCATGTACATAGAAAAGAAACCTTAGTTAACTTTTAGGAAGTGGAAAGAAATTCTTCACATTCAAAACACATGCGTATGTGGTTATTAGGAGCACAGTAAAACTCAATAGATTGGAGGGGGGGTGTTGCTCAGAGCGTCTTCAAAGTTCATAGAAATACTGTTTGTTCTGGGATCAAACATTATTTAAAAACAAAACCAAACCCTCAGTTCTTTTGAGAACTTTGGAGCACTTAAAACATTACTGGGAAATATGACATAACCTAAGCAGCAGCGGAAATTGTGAAGCCCTTGTAAGGCTGCAGATGGGCATTCAAAATTTAGAGGCTGTAAGTCCATTTTGAGTGATGAATTTTTTTAAAAGGAAAAAGCTTTGAGGCAGTTTTTTTATTTCTGAGGTTTACAGTTTGGGAATATGATTATGCAGTCTGCTGTGCTTTGGTCAGTTAAGCATTTGGAATTTTATCCGAGTCTTGTTTAAAAGTCTTATCTCGAAAGCCTGTTTAAGGAAGTGTTTGTTTAGGATTGCAGTTAACTTTTACTTAATCTGACCTTTCTCTTACTGCCTGATTAGGAGGGAGAATAATTTCTTAATTCCACTTGCCTTAAGGAGAACAAGATCAAACTTTCCTTTGATCTTCCTCTGTTTGCTTTGTCCCTATTACAGGTTCTCGTATTCTCTAGTGTTTAAGGTAAAATTACTGTGGAGATTTAAACTCAAATTAACTTTGGAGAAATCTCTTTGTATGACTGGCAGCATGTTTTTAGATAGGACCATTTAGGGTGATGCTTTTTGAAATCTGCACTTCTAGCCAGACTTTTCACAATGCTCCTTTGAAAGTCTGGTCACTTAAGCTCAAGCACCTTAAGTGCTTAAATCTGAAGTGAAGTACTCTCAAAAGGCTGGATGTGACTTTTG
>NW_010333096.1:0-14138 GCF_000700745.2 Antrostomus carolinensis | reverse complement strand
ACATACCTAACGTGCAATGTTGTTGACAGTTTTGTTGCAGAGAGAAGGAAGATGGAAAGTAATGCAGTTTTACTGGAATCCAAGTCCTCTCCTATCAACCTGCTGAATGAAATGCATCAGCTGCGTCTCCTGGGCCACCTCTGCGACGTGACTGTCAGCGTGGAGTATCAAGGCGTTAGGGCAGAGTTTGTTGCTCACAAGGCTGTATTGGCAGCAACAAGCAAGTTTTTCAAGGAGGTGTTCCTTAATGAGAAAGGCATGGATGGCCCAAGGACCAACGTGTTCTTGAACGAGGTCCAGGTTGCTGATTTTGCTTCATTTCTTGAGTTTGTCTACACTGCTAAGGTAGAAGTGGAAGAAGACAGAGTGCAGCGTATGCTAGAAATAGCTGAAAAGCTCAAGTGCTTGGACCTCTCGGAAACCTGCTTTCAGTTAAAGAAGCAGATGCTTGAATCAGTGCTGTTGGAGTTGCAAAACTTCTCTGAATCACAGAACTCTGAGGAAGAGAGCACTACCCAGCCAAGCATTTTGCTCGAGTCCAAAGCAGCTGCTGTGGCAGAAGCTGACCAGGCAGACTGTCCTCTGGATCCTCCAGATTCCCCAGTAGACAGGCCCAGCAATGGAGTGTCTCCTGAGATGCCAGCTACCAAATCAAAAGAGAAAATGGACAAAAAGAAAGAAGTGATGAAGCCTCCTTATGCCAAAATCAGAAGGGCAAGTGGGAGATTGGCTGGGAGGAAAGTCTTTGTGGAAATCCCGAAGAAGAAATACACAAGGCGGCTGAGAGAGCAGCAGAAGAATGCAGAGGTTGCTGTTGAAGAAAACAGATATCCTCAAGAGCAGGATATGTGTGATACAGAGAGGGAGGAGGAGCAAGCAGATAACATCAAACCTGAAAGCGAAGAATACGATGGCAGTTTTGAAATGGAAGAAAACCTGAAAAAATCCGAAGAGGATAAAAAGAAACGAGGCAGTAACTTCAAGTGCAGCACGTGTGAGAAGGAATTCCTGTATGAGAAAAGTTTTCTCAAGCACATAAAGCACAGCCACGGCATCGCAGCCGAAATCATTTATCGGTGTGAAACCTGCAGTCAGACCTTTGCCAACCGGTGCAACCTAAAAAGCCACCAGCGCCATGTCCACAGCAGCGAGCGCCACTTCCCTTGTGAGCTCTGCGGTAAGAAGTTCAAGAGGAAGAAGGACGTCAAGAGGCACATTCTCCAGGTTCATGAGGGTGGTGGGGAACGTCATCAGTGCCAACAGTGTGGAAAGGGGTTGAGCTCCAAAACTGCCTTGAGGCTCCATGAAAGGACGCATACAGGCGACAAGCCTTATGGGTGCACAGAGTGTGAGGCTAAATTTTCTCAGCCTTCTGCACTTAAAACACACATGAGGTATGAACAGACTTAACTGGCCTTGTTAGATTCTGGGGGGAGAAGCAGAATCCCCTGGAACACACCTTGAGCCTTCAAGTGAAGTGGGGGTGTAAAACGTGACTGACTGGGAAGTGTCCATATTTCCTTTTCTCATAGCTTTCCCCACACCCCAGCCCTTTTCAGGTTAAGGGAGTTGCCTTAATTTTCTTTAAGCCAAAGCAGAGGTGCATGGGCTGAGGTCTGCTGCTGCTCAAGTGCACAGTTCACTTTTCTCAGGGGAGTAGACCTGTTAAGAGTCGATGGGACGTTTCACATGAGAAGAGCAACCCTTGTGCTGAGTTATTTGTAGGATTAGGGCTTTGATTATTTCAGCTAATTTGATGCCTCTTTATAGTCAATAGAATAAGGTTATACAATAAGTATGGAAATATTCTAAAAAGATTTGGCCACGTATTATATTGAAGAACACCAGATTTGGGTGGTAAGAGTAGAAAACAACTGATATGTGACTAGAAACAGGCTGACACGTCACCATCTGGAGGTGAGTGAAGCACCAAAGACACCCACACAGAGCTGATGAAATCAGTTGTAGTGCTTAAATTGCAGTGAGATGCAAAGGTGGAGGTGCAAACGCATGGTCTTGAAAGTTCATGGGGGAGACATTTTTATCAAGGCAAAAATTCTAGCTGTTGAGGGCTTTAGCCTGCTTTTATCAGTCTAGCAAAGTGGTGTCTGCAATCAGAGTTCAGATTACAGCCAGGGAGTAAGTATGGAGAGGGAGGTATAGAAGAAATATCCCAAAGTTCTGCGACGCAGATCCCAAAAGAGATTGCAGGAGTGCCAGCGTGTTCCTAGAGGGCATTTCATAGAATCACAGACTAGTTTGGGTTGGAAGGGACCTTAAAGATCATCCAGTTCCAACCCCCCTGCCATCAGCAGGGACACCTTCCACTAGACCAGGTTGCTCAAAGCCTCATCCAGCCTGGCCTTGAACACTTCCAGGGAGGAGCAACCACAGCTTCTCTGGGCAACCTGTTCCAGTGTCTCACCACCCTCACAGTGAAGAACTTCTTCCTAATATCTAATCTAAACCTCCCCTCTTTCAGCTTAAACCCATTTCCCCTTGTTTTGTCATTAGTTGCCCTTATGAAAAGTCCTTCCCCAGCTTTCTTGTAGGCCCCCTTCAGGTACTGGGAGGCCGCTATAAGATCTCCCTGGAGCCTTCTCTTCTCCAGGCTGAACAGCCCCAACTCTTTCAGCCTGTCCTCATAGTCCTCTACCTTTCCTGCAAGGCAGAACGGTTCCTTAGCCACTCTGTTTCACTGCCCCGTTTGAAGTCAGTGGGTTTACTCCCAGTGGGAGAAGCAAACTTCTGCTAGAGTGCTGCTATGATGTTACTGCTGATGGCATCTCTCTTTCATCGTGTGTCCTTTCCTAACTGCAAGGAACTGCTTTGTGCTGCTTAAAAAGTGAGGTTTTGGCATAAGTGGAGTTTCTCCTCCACTGCGTACCACCATGGCTATTCAGTAAGCTTGTTGATTGCTGGAAACTCAGTGCTGTCCTAACGTGTATTGTGACAGTCTTTTTGTATATATTTTCACATCTGTGCTCCTCCTGTTGATGTATTGCCATGAAAACTGTGTTGGCTGTGTTCCTGCAGCACTGTTCAGATGCACAGGCTCAGAATTTAAGCTCGAGGAAACTGGAATACTGGTATAGGCAGCAGTTCTGTAAACTGCCCTCCATGTACATGCAGCCTTCCTCAGGACACCACGCTGCAGGCTTGGGGTGACAGCAAGAAAAGTGACTGTATAGAAGTGGCATCATTTTATTCCACTCCTTGGGTGCCACCTGTTCCAGAGTAGCAAGTAACTCTCTCCTTGATGTCCCTGCAAGAGCAGCATGGCTGGGAACACATCACTTGTGTTCTGTGTAGAATGTTTTATTGATAGTGTCAGCAATACAAAGATACCTGCTTTACATCAGATCCCAAGATAGTTACATTTTTCTTTCAGTCTGTCTATCTGGATGCAAGTTTTCTAAACAGTACTCAATTTTTACCTTTAAAATTTTGGTTTTACCCTAAATAAATTTCTGGATCTGGGCCCTGACCATACAGCGCATGTGTGATCGAGCAGTAAAAGCAGCACTGCAGAAATCACGATGCAGAATTTGGCCCAGCTGAAGGTGTTTTCAAAAGACACGAAAATCTTGTGCAGGCATACAGTCACTCTGCAGAGAGCAGCCAGGACTTGCATTGTGCTGCGAAGGAAAGAGATCACCTCGGTGCTTTAATGCTGCTTTCTCATTTCAGAATCCATACTGGTGAAAAACCTTTTGTCTGTGATGAATGTGGTGCCAGGTTCACTCAGAATCACATGCTTATATACCACAAACGATGTCACACAGGTAAGGCTTTCTTTTGCAATGTACTACTTATAGGAGGAGGCCTGCTGTGAAACCAAGAGATCTTGTGTTCATTCAGAAAATGCTTTTTGTTGTTGTTTTTTTGATATAAAATAGATTTTTTTTCATCCCTGGACATAATTTTACTGAGAAAGGTTCCTGAGATAGGCAGACAGTGGAGAAGGTAAAAGAAGTTGATCAAGAGAAGCAGAGTTCCCATCTGGCTGGGATCTGACGTCTGAAGTGTGGACTGAGGCTGCTTTGGATAGTCTTCAGTATCCTAAGATCTGTCATCAATAAAAAATCTAGTTGAATTCTTAAGAGAAAAATAACTTCTCTCTAAGTCTGGAACATTAGCCCAAGGAATGTAAAACAGCTGTCTTGGCTGGTTCTGTTCTGCAGAGAAATCTTTTTAAAAGCGCATGTTCTTCTCCTGGGTGTCCTTCATAGTATAAAGTGGTGATTTGAACTGACCCTTTGTACCACCTGCGAGTTGTGTGTGGTGCTTTTGCGTCTCTTAATTGGCCTGTCTTCAAAATCGTCTGCCTTCTGCTGGTAACTAAATGTGGGTAGCAGAAAACATTAAATTACAATGAAATAGAATTCCAAGAACACTTTTCAAGACGCATATAACTAAAATTGACTGCTTACAGGTGAAGGCCTTTCCTCAGAGGCATGCAGCGTTGCTTTTATGATGAGAGCAAGCCAGAATACTCTGGAGACAGTGAGAAGACTGCTAGCTGCAGATTTCCCTGGGCTTTTCCTGTACTGAGTAGGGGTATCACTGTTGGATAGTGTGGTTGCCCTTGCACTTGGAGGGTTTTATGCAGGTTTCCTGCAGGAAAGCTCCGCGCCTTGTGCAGGGATCACTGCTGTCACTGGCCGGCTCAGATCCTTTTATGAGGCTGGCATGTGGTTCATTTGTATCTAATAGCATTTATTTTGTGCCTGTGATGTTTAATAACATTCTCAAATGCTATGTTGGTTTAATTCCCCTCTTTGCCCTTGCTGTAGGGGAAAGGCCTTTTATGTGTGAAACGTGCGGGAAGAGCTTTGCCTCTAAGGAGTACTTGAAACACCATAACAGAATCCATACTGGATCCAAACCGTTCAAATGTGAAGTCTGCTTCAGAACATTTGCACAGAGGAACTCGCTTTACCAGCACATAAAAGTTCACACAGGTAGGAGGTGCTCTTTTTGTTTCAAACAAACCACCACAATTAAAAGGTGTAGACCTCACAGTTGCATAATTCAGAGAAGAAATTTCTCAACTAGGATTTCCCAATACTTCAATTCCTACTCTGAACGCACATTTTGATTCTTGCTGCAGTGTTCTTTCACCCACTTCCCTTCTCCTGGTACTCCTTGTTTTCCTTACTGAGTTACAGCAATTCTCTGAAACACTTCCCAGAGCGATGCAGATATTGTTAACAATGCTGCCAGGATTATTACTGACTGAAGAACTGTCTGTTTGAGCTCTGAGCAGAGTGCTGCAGAGTGCTGATCTCATTCTTGTCTGCTTGCTCACCTTTCATGTTTGCATTCTCCTCTGCTTGCATTTTCTCTTCAGTGTCTGTTTTATTCCCACCTGCTCCTGTTTTGGGGTTTGTTTTTTTTTAGTAGAAAGCAGTGACCATCAGTACAATAACACTGACTTTCCAATGGTGCTGTTGGAGTCACCTCGGCTTTGTGTCAGTGTGGAAGGACAAGAGAACAGTCACTTTCACTCTTTGCAACCTTAGAGTCACTTTCACTCTTTGCAACCTTAGCATTGCCCTCCATTTTCCATTCTCTTACCCTGCCTCTTTAGAAGGACAGCGATCTCTGGTTTCTTCCCAGTGCTAGCTCTGAATTTCATCCCTCCCATGGAATCTTAGACATGCTTTCTCTCTTACATTTTCTTATCCACTCTCTCAAAGTCCACATTATTCAGCGATACAGCAGGTTGCAAATACTCATGTTACTTTCATCATGTAATAAACACACCACTTTCTCATCCAGCACCACCCTGTAGGAAGCACCCTCGACAATATTCTCTGTTAACAAAATTCTTGTCTGATTGCCCTGCCTTGCTCTTTCTTTACTTCCTGCATCTTTGTGTCTAGCGTGGCGTTACTGTAGGGGGAGCAGGGGACATGGTAGTGCCAATGTTAACCGTTTTTTCCTGTTTTGAAGTGTCATCTCTTTTTCTGAAAAACTTTCTGAATTTTTTTCAATATCCCTTTTTCTACCTTAGCCAAGGAAGGAGTAAACAGGAGGCTCTCTGACCCTCTGGTCATTTCAAAAAAGTGCTTAATACAGCGAGTGCAGCAAGACGGTTTATGATGTATTTGGAGGTAGCTTAGTGGTTATGTGCAGCTCATTCGTGCTCACGGAACCTACCTTGTAAATAGCAAAGCTTGTATTCTGGGACAGGACTTTAGTTGCTAATGGAAAATACATGTACAAAATGTGGGGGCTTCAGTGGCTGCACAGATTGATGCAGGCTGTGGGTCTAGCCCATCCTCTGTAAGTATCTGCTTACTTCAGATGTGTCAGAATTTACCCGTTTCTGAGAATTCTGAAAACATGTTTTTTTCCTGAAGATGCTTTGCGTGCCTTATCCATTCACAAAGTAGAAGGGTTACCTGAGGTTCCCGGGCAAGTGACACTTGTAATACAGTTACGTCAACCACTTCAGTGCTGTGCCCTGCTTTCAGGTGAACGCCCCTATTGCTGTGACCAGTGTGGTAAGCAGTTCACGCAGCTGAACGCGCTGCAGCGTCACCATCGAATCCACACCGGGGAGAAGCCCTTCATGTGCAACGCCTGCGGGCGAACTTTCACGGACAAGTCCACCCTCCGACGGCACACTTCGGTAAGGACCGTTGCCACTGCCTTGTAGCCCTAGAGCCTTCTTCCATGGCCACGTACTCACCTGTCAACTCTTGTCAGGCCTGGAGGGGACTTCCTGTCAGGCTTTTGTTGGATTTAGCATGTTGTCCTTTCTCTGATGTGGCTTGTGTTCAGTCCTGAGTCTGCAGTGAAGCCATTCTTGAGCCATTGTAGCGTAGCCCATGTAGGTCACGCCTGAGGACTGTTCAGTCACAGATTTGTTCCTCTGAGCGTGTTCCCCATGCAACTGGCAAGTGACAGAGTTCACTTTCTGGGCCAGGCTCTTTGCTGGACCGATTAGATGCTTTATGAAAAGAGGAAGCTCACCAGGAGCACAGATCAGTGCCTGGATGTACACTGACCTAGTTTTGGCCTAGTTATGTGGGATGAAAAGAGAGACCTTTTTTCTAGCAGCATCAGGTATGAGCTGGATCTGAGCTTTTGCTTCCTAGGCCATCATCATGTGTTCAACTTTCTGGTTTTGGGTTATTTTTTTCAGATACACGATAAAAACACGCCCTGGAAGTCCTTCCTTGTCATTGTTGAAGGAGCATCTAAGAGTGATGAAGGTCACAAAACAGAGCTTCCTGACGAAGAATATGACGTGTCACCTAAAATACCAGAGAAGCTGCTCTCTTTCTCTGAAAATGGCCACTATCAAAACCTGGCTGCTGTCCCGGGGAGTGTGACAGCACTGCATGACAACGGTGCTGCCATGGGAACAGACTGTAAGTCAGATGGGACTCCGGGACCCCAGGAAGCCCTCATAGCTACCACTTTAAGTGAGCTGACAGTCCTGCATACACAGACAGACTCTATTCAGCCACAGCTTCATGCTCTGGTCAATATGGAATAATTTGGTATTTACAAATCCAGTTTAAGCTGCACCCTTGGTGTAGTCCTTTGACTTTGCCAATAACCTACTGAGGGAACTAGGGGAAGCTGTTACAAGGAAGCAGGGCTAGACGTGAAAGACATACACTGGATTTCCAGAATTTCCTCAAAAAATTCCTTATCCACCTCCAAGGTGTACAGCTCCATCCTCTGAAGGCAGGACAGAGTAACACCGCACCGGGGTGGTGGCAAAGGAGGCAGAAGCCCCAGGAAGCTTATTCCCTATGAATAGAAGGGTGTAGTTCAACTTGTTTGCCCTGCCTGGCCTGCAGTGAAAGTAAGTACCGACATTCAGATAGGTTATAAAGAAGGTGGGAGTTTGATTTCCATTTGATTTGATGACACACATACAATCAAGAGAAATTATGTTGTGTTTCTCAGCCTAGCAGCTTAGTGAAATTAATTGCTTATTCCCTAGTGGAAATTCACACATAAAAAAAAAAAAAAAAGTTTTACTAAATTGCTTTTCAGGAAAAATTGGTTTATCTCTGCTTTTGCCAAAGATCCAAGCAGTGAGCCAGCTCACTCCTTGGGAATATGAGTGGGAGCAAGCTTTGGAAAGATGTCGAGTTTAATTCCAGGAGTTTTGATTAGCTGCAGAAGGGGCAAGTGGGAGCCAAGTCCTGTGTCTGTGCAGGTATTATTTTTGCATTTCAGTGAAACCTGGTGCAGTTTGACACTTGGATTCAGTCAGACAGTCTTCATCTTCATATGCTCCAGCTTACATAAAACTTGGCAATTAAGAGACCAAAACATCTCTTGTAAAAATATCTACGGGAAGTAGTATTTCAGCTATCCTGGAAAAGCTGGTGTAGCAAGACAAATTATTGCCAGTTTCCTGTTAACTTGTATCATCTCATCTGTTTTCTGCAGGTTCAGATAGGTCAAGGATGTTCTTTTCTCCACCATCACTTAAACATTGCTGTTGCTCAGAACTGCAGACCTACTTTTAAATTAAGTAATACTCCAGTGGGAGAGTTAATTACTGTTTTGCTGTCAAGTTGCTACAGCTAGTTCCACCAGTGCAAGAGTCTCCAGAGGTAAATTCAGTTACAAATGGGAGGTAGTCAGGTGGATGACTAATGGCATAAAAAGATGCAAATAAGTGAAAAATTTACTGGACTGTTCAAGGGATTTAGGTCTTTATTTCCCAGGTTGTGAATACTTTGTCTGTAAGAAAGACTGCTGGAAGCTGAACAGCAGATTTAGGCTGGTGTCTGTTTAACTGTCCCCAGTGAGGTGTTAAAGAGGCAGGCCTTAAGAACAGAAGTGATGAATAAACTTACAGTTCAAAGGCTTTTCCTGATTAGCACCTGCTGCTAAATTTTAGTAGAATAACCCTGGCAATGTGCTTTTTTTGTTTGTTTGTTTGAAATAAGGAAATGTGACAAAGTGAGCACAGTGAACTAAGGGTCCCAAGTAAGACTTACGTTCAGCCCATGCTCCAAAACTGCAGCTCCACACAGCCTGCTCCAACACCCACAGGGTTTGGATCCCAGCAGCACCAGTCACTGTGAGAATCACGCTTCTGTTTGAGTGTTTCTTACCAAGACAGACAGATCTTTCCTAAATGTATCTTCCCCCTTCATGTCCAGTAGCTGGGAAAGCTGTTGCACAGGGAAACCGGAGAGAGTTTCTGCCTAGGGTAAGCATTTTCTGCATTTCCTTTGCTAACACTGAAGCTGAGCTGGAATGAGAAAGTTACTTTGGTTGACCTCACGCTAAGCTCACTGGAGCACTTGAGGTGTTTTCCCTGTGCAGGGAAGGAAACTGAAATAGTTGGCACTGACAAAGAACACGTGCCTGGGATGACTCTTGGTTTTGGGAGCAGCTGTGAATCAACAGCAACTAGCTGGTGTGGTCATTGCTTCAAAACTCAGGACCAGATTCCCAGTGCCACCATGTAAAGAATCAAGCTTTTTCTGATTAATTTTCCTCTTTTGCTTTTCTGTTTCTCCTTACTTTAGTATTAACGTAGTATTTCCACAGAAAATTTCTCAGCTGAAGCTGTAAGGAAAACTTTGTGCAAGATTGCGTTAGTGTAAAGGTAAGCACAATCAAGCCTTGCTAGGGACAGTTCTAAGGCTTAGGGGGTTGGCAAAGCAATAACGATATCCAAACTGTGGCACAGAGCTATTTTTGAACCTTAAAGTGATGTCTGATCTGTTACCATGGAATCATAACTTAATCTAGAGAAAGGGAATTTTTTTAAAAGAGAACATTTCCAAGAGGTTATATTTGAAATATTTATTCAAGCACGATGTTCCTGTCAAAGCGCAGTATTCCCAACGACCAATGTAAAGAGTTTGTAGATATATTTAAAGTCTGAGCATTAGTACCTGTAGGCAGGGAAACTTTTGTACTCCATGAATGTATGAAGTGAGTTACTCCTATGAACTGTTCTTATTAAAATACTGAAATCTTAAGAGTGACCCTTCCAATGACTTGATGACCATATCACATGTTTCTAGACCCTCCACAGAACACATAGACCCCTGGCACTGGGAAAGCACTTAGGCCCGGGGCAAGTCCTAACTGGGTTCTACTGGAGCCTGAAGCTGCTGGCTGCCACTCTTCTTCCGCAGGCCTGTCACCCTGCCAGAGAGTGGCAACACAGCACTGCGGCACCCTGGGCTGGACTTTGCCTTTCCACAACTCGGGATCAGTGTTTTGGAGCTTATCTTTAGCTGGACATTAAGAAACATGACTTAAAAAAAACAGGAAATGTGATACTTTTTGTGGCATTTTAGTTTCCTACAGCTGAGACGTTGTACAACAGGCAGTTAAGTGGTGTGATAGTCACTGTAAAATGATCAGCCAGTGCTTTCCTATACGAGTATTCACCCTTGGCACGTACCTTAACAGGTCACCAAAGTCACTGATGATGCTGGCTTGCATCATCATACCCCACGGCTTTACTTCAGGCTCTAGCTTTAGCCTGCCTGTTGCATTTTCCAGGAAAGAATACTTATCACACTTACATTCATGATTTTCACTTTATTAATGTACAGATTCACACAAAACATAATATTTTTGCTAAGGCCATTTCATTAATAAGTTTCCATAGTACAGAGTTGTGTACTGGGGGGGAGGGTGGAAATACAGCAGAGTGGCAGATTGTCATTGTAAAACGGTCACAATGTACCACTGATACACTGGAGGACATGCTGTAGCCTACTGATACAGAATTAACGTTTGTATTTTAATGGTACTACTCCAGAGCACAGTAACAGACCTAACAACCCCATGGGCACGGTCTTCTAGTCCACCAGCTCCATATGCATCGTATCACAACTGTGCATAATACTGACAATGGGAAAAGTGAACAAAAAAAAGGCATAAAATACACGCCCCGGTTCTGTGTGACACTAGGAAAATAAACCTTACAGCCTATGCTTCCCCGTGCCAAGGCTCCGAAGGTGGTGGATACAAGTCAAGACAAAGCCATCAGCACAATGGGTCTTTGCTCACTAAGGAAACAGGTAAATTAATTAAACAAAAAATGTTCCAATCTCATCCTTTACCACAGTCAAGTTCAGCAGCAGTTACACCTTTTGGCCCTCTTGTCCAAGCTGAGATCAAATCTGCTGCTAATCCAACTTCAGCTGTAAGATTACCTACCTACCTTGCTAGATGCACCCTAAGCCCAGTATTTCCTCTGCCCAGCGGAGGTGGCACAAGCACGTGAAGGACTCACTCTGGTACAGGAACGGGACACTCTCAGAAAATGTCCATTGGTCGTTTCTGATGAGCTGAGGTGTGCACCCAGGAGCATCTCAGGTGGACACAGACCAGGACCACAAACTAAACAGAATTTAGAGTATTTGCCAAGTTTGTGGGAAAGATAGACGTGACACACGGGGGTCTAAGTTAAAGTGACAGTTTTGTTGTGAGCAGAGGTTGATTGTGAGCAGTAGCCTTAAAAACACATCTGAGGGGTGAAGAAACTGAAGTTGTGTGGAAGAACGAGCATCATCCATCCAGGCTTTTGTAATGCACTCACCTTGCCAGTTGTGCACAGCTCATGGGTCTTTTCTAACAAGTCAGGATGCACAGAAAAGCCTACAGAAAATAACTGACTGGTCAGATCAGTCAGGAAAACAAACAAATAATTTGGCATGTACCAGGAATGGTTTTTTTGTTTTCTTTCTCCTAAGCCAGTGGTGGATATAAAGTACCACTTTAATAGGACTAAAATCCTCACACCAATAAGCCAAACTGTGTTCGAACCAAATAAAATCTAGATTAAAGTCAAACTGAGGAGAAGTGTAAAAGCCAGCATTTTGGCTGCCAGAATTTGAGCAGAGCCAATTGCTTCATCAAGAGAAACAAGGGGCAGAGTCCAGACTGGGTAGCAGTGCCTGCCCAAGCTGCCTGCCCGGGGCTCCTACCATGTTCCTGTTCCGGCCATTGAAGAGGCCCACAGCCATAGTGCCAAATAAAGCAATTAATTACTTTTCCATTCTTTACATGTCAGTAGTGCAGCTGAAAATCACTTCATTACAGAGAAACAGTGAATGCCAACTCCCGCTGACAAATTGCATAGGCTCCCAAGTCCTTCTTAATATATACATGTGAAATACAATAGGTAGCTTAATCGTCTCCAGTTACACGAAGCATTGCACGGAACAGCCTTGGGTGCAGACATTTTAAAACACATTTCTAAAATTACAGCAGGATTTTTTTTTTTTTAAATGTGTCTACACCTTGTCAAAGCAAAGCTCAATTCATCTGTCACCCAGACACCTCAAACAAGGTTTCTGTGTAACATCAAGTCTCAGTCAACACCTTTGCACGTCACAAGAACGAGGCAGCTTTGCCAAGAAGAGGGATCAAAAACTAAGGGGTATTGCCTGGTGCACACAAAAGACCTGTAGTAGAGACAGCAGCAGGAGTTCATGTAAATGAAAAGTTAGAAAAATAGATTATTACTCAGGTCAAGTCATCTCAGGGTAGGAGGGATGGGATGCACCACAAAATAAAGTAAGTGGAAAAATAGATCCAAGAAAATATAGAAGAACCTTACATTTTATATTTAGATCTGAAATACAAAATACACCATTAACTAAGTCGACTCGCAACGACTGTCCGGAGGGCTGACACCAACCTAAGCCGTCCTGTCCCCCAGCGTGTAACGCTCTCAGCACTAGCTCAGTCTGTATTCTGTATTTATGCGTGCACACATGTATCTGTATAGGATGTATACACACACATGCATACTGTAAGAGTCACAAAGCCTTTCACTAGCACCATTAAAAAAAGCTCAATAATTATCTGACAGAGGTCCATTTAGAAACAGAAAACGGAAACAATAACAGCAAGGGATCAGAAGCAATTATTTGTACTGTACTGCTGCAGACAAAATATTTACATGCTGCTATGGATGGTACTGAGCCTTAAAGACAGAACAGTGGGAAAAAACAGTAGCTGGAAGTGCAGACTTTGGGATCAACAGCTAACAAAACCAAGAAAGGATTTCTGCCAGAAGTGCTGCTTTTGCCTTAGAAAGATCAGCCAGTGATACCCAGAGCATCGCTTCCCATCTACCCAGGTTGTCACAACAAAGAGCAGGATACTAAAGAAACGCACGACGAGTCATTGGATTTGTAAGCAACGAAATAAAGCTAGATATTTTATCACGTATCCCATAGTGGTCCTTGGCTGGAACACAAGAACGGGTTACTTAGGCTGCATGCCACAAATACCACGCACGATTCACTTCAGGTCCCCATCCCCTTCTCCTTGGATTGACTTTTTGATGCGAAGCAACATGGTTGTAAGCCACTGATCTAACCGTGATATTGAATCGAATTCTTTAACCTATTAGGAAAAAAGAAAAAAAGATGTTTAAGATATTAGAAAGCAAAGTATGGTCTTTTAAAACTTCTACTCTTCCCAGAGAAAAAAAATAAATTAAATTTTAAAAAGATAACTATCTAACCATCCATCCAAAAACACCGAAAGGAGCTGGAACAAAACCAGGCAGGATCTTTATTAACTCTCAATGATAAACTAGTAATTTTAAAGTATTATGTGTGGGACTTGCCAGAGCACAGGCTGAAAGCAGCTGTGCTAACGTCCCTCTCCCCTGCAGGTCATTGTGTGGCAGGATGGCTCAGCACTGAGGTGCCCGGTGCTTTGCCCCACTGGATGTGGTCACAGCACTCGGAGCTCAGGCAACCAGTTACCCAACATTTGACAGCGCGCACAGTCCCCAAACAAGATAAAAAAGGAACAACCCACCGTCCACGAGCACATCTTAGCAAATCTGTGACTACTTACTGCCTCGGTGTATGCCTCGCAGTTCTGCTCCTCGTGGGCTTCCAGCAGTTTCTAGGAAAACACCATGTAAAATTAGTAAATACTCTGTTCCTGCGTGTTCCTGCAGGGCCAGTGCGCCAACATCTTGTCCCCAGGAGAGAGGTGACCTCTGCTCCTGCACCGTGGGGCACCCACACGTCCAACCTTCGCAACCAATTCAAACCAGCTGCCATGAACACAGAAATAATCCAGGGGGTTTTTTAAATTAGCTGGAATAATTGTGTTTCTGCTGCAGCTACTTCACAGAATCACAGAATGTTGGGGAT